>NW_011349574.1:343837-356533 GCF_000735185.1 Notothenia coriiceps | reverse complement strand
CACACACACACACACACACACACACACACACACACACACACACACACACACACACACACACACACACACACACACACACACACACACACACACACACACACACACACACACATACATACATACACACACACATATAGTACGGATGCTCTCACATTCCCAGTAGACGGGTCCTTTTTTTGCGCCGACAAGAACTGTAAGCAGGGTAAGAAAAGAGTAAGACGGTTATTTATTTTTTTGAATTTTTCTCCAAAAAAAGTTGAGGATTAGAACAAAGAAGGTTGTAATACGTTTTTTTGTTTTGTTCCTGTTGAATTTTGAATTGTGTGATTTACAACGACCAGCGAGGTACTGTAGGGGCGTATATTAATTGTGTGTTAAATTATAATATTGTCGAAATACCTGTTGCGTGTCCACCCGGGTGTCATGCTTCCATCAGTGCTCAATGGTGATGAAGTAAAAAAAAAAAAAAGCTCCAGAGTCTTGGGAATAATTCAAAATTGTAACCACAGTTAACACTTAAAACAAAAGCCAGGTGATGGCGGGAAATGGGCTTTAATTGTCCAAGGTATTTTGGTGTGACATGAACCTGCGCTAACCTGATTTTGTTTCTCTTTTAGATACAGACAGCCACTCTGATGACTCTAGCAAAGGGCCGGGCCCTGACATGTTCTTCGCCCTCCAGACTGATCCCTCTGTGGTTGGGGATCTCTCCTCTGTCCAGCCTCTGTCTTCCAATAACCACCAGGCCCAGACAGGGCCCCTCTGCCCCGAGACCAGTACAGAGATCCCCCCTTTCTCCTTCATGCGTTCTCTGCCCTTTGTGATCTCTAATGGAGCTGCTGACTCAGCACTTCCACTGGCCCCTCCTCCTCCCAGCCAAAGCATAGTCCCCGATGTGATGCCCTCGTCTGGGACCGTGATGATGCCCCTAGTGCCTCCAGCTCTTCTAGGCCCTGGGATTGTAGGAGACCCAGAGAAGAGGGACATGCTCCCAACCTTTGGGATAGCCCCGATTGGCCTCCACCCTCCTTCAGCAGGTCTTGCTGTGCAACCTCTGGTCCAGAGGTTCAAAAAAACTATGTCTCAGAGTCACGGTGTCACGGATGGAGCTACAGGGAGTGGTTCTAGTGCCCCACCTGCTTCACACCAGGCTCCTATAAGAGCCATCAGAGTTATGTCTCCTGGCCCGACATCCTTTGCCTCGTCTCTGCAGCAGCCTCTGCCCTGCCAAGACCCGGCCGGTGTCAGCCCAGGCCTGTCCTCCACCCTGACACACGTGGAGACTTCACATGCCAAGCTCCCCGGCTTAACCTTACCATCTGGCCTGCCTTCTCCATACACCCTGCCCCCTGTCCCCACCTCTGCCATGCCTACTGCAGCCCCTGGAATAGCTCCATCCTCTGGACAGGTACAAGCAGCTGTCCCTCCAGCTGTGCCCACCCACACCCCTGGGCCCGCTCTGAGCCCCAGCCCAGCGCTGACTCACAGCACAGCACACAGCGACTGTACCTCCTACAGCAACAACAGTGCTTCCTGTGGGAGTGCCTCTGTTACACCTGGAAACCCCATTACTCTTCAGCAAACCCAACAGCTACACTTGCCCCCGCAGCAACTAACCCAACCTCAACAACAGCAACAGCAGCACCAGCAGCACCAACAACAACAGCACCACCAACAACAACAACAGCAGCAGCACCAACAACAGCAACAGCACCAACAACAACAACAGCAGCAACAACAACAGCAGCAACAACAACAACAGCAGCAGCAACAGCAACAACAGCAGCATCAGCAACAACAGCATGCAATAGGCTGTGGGACCTGTGGTTGTCACAACAACTGCGGTAGCAGAGGCAGCCTCAGTAACAACAACAGTGTCACTATGCCCCCTGGTTGCCAAGCACCCTTATTCTTCCCCCACCAGATGGCGGGAACACGACAGGTGTTCAGCGTCCCATCGCCTGTCTTTCAGCTCACAAGCCTGTGCAGCAACAGTTACCTCACCCAGGCCCAGTCCCCCCACCAAGCCAATGGTGCCACCCCCCTGCCCCCCTTCTTCCCCACCGCCCCACCACCCGCACACCCGTCCCCATATGGTCCCATGCACACTCACTCCCACAGCCATGCAGACGTGCCATCACACATGCTTGGCACCACTGCAGCTGCAAACTACAACCTCCAACAGCAGATGGCGCCAGCGGCATCTTTCTTTCAACGCTTATACCAGCACGTGTACCCAAATCCCCTGGGGATGCTGCCTGCTGCAGCACTGGGCGGAGGTGGAGTCAATAAGAAAAGCGGCAGTGTGTCCTGCTATAACTGTGGTGTGAGTGGCCACTATGCTCAGGACTGCAACCAGCCCTCCATAGACTCCACACAGCAAGGTAGTGCAGCTACACGGAACAGGGAGAAACAGAGAACCCCTTAGTTTTCTTCCCCAGAAACCCCAGCACTACAACATGACTAAATTAGGGCTCATCCTCATAAAGTATATTTTCAGCTGATTCATTTCAGTTCTGATGGGTTACCTTATTGGTCAGAAGAGAAGCTGTGCCAATGGAACATTCATATTGCACGCAATAACAGCACTTAAATGCTTAAAAATACTTATGTGGGTTATCTACAGGGCCACCAGTAATGAGGTACGTTAGGAAACCGATTGTTGGTACCTGGAATCACTGCCAGAAAATGATATAATTGCAAAGAGCAGAACCCCAACCACCCATTGTCCCCGATAGCTTATTAGAGATAAGAAAAAAGTCGACAGTTATACATTCGCATTGAAAAGTTTCAGGAAAATGCAGTGGGCTGCACTTTTATTTTGTTTTATTTTTCTCTTGAAAAAAAGAAAGTTCTTTTACTTCAAGTTATACTTCTGATATTCACACATTTCACATTTGGTTTTGTTGCCTTATTTTGGTTTGCCAAACCTTAATGGGCTAAATACTGAACCCTGAGGAACCCCCAATGTAAATGTTTTGACTCCCATCAGCCACAAGTTGCAGCAATGCTTGAAAACAACCTTGGACTAGTATTACAAAGGTGGACTATCTGCACAGAGTTGCAACCTTTAGATTTTGCTTTGGGAAGCATGACTCCTGTCACACTCCCAGTGTTAGTGCTAGGGATGGGTACCAAAACCCGGTTTTAAGCGGGCCCCAGGGCAACATTTTGAAAGACGTTATCTTGCACATCTTATTCAACCAACTCTGTTTCTAATTTGCAATACCCTTATTTTTGCTCTCTTCACTCCGTAAGAGCAATCTCTCTCGTCTGTGTACAAGGGCGGAGCAGCTCTCTCATGCTGCAGCGCCATACACTAACACGTAGATCTGCCGGGGACGGAACAAAACGTTTAAAACATAGTTACACTTTACAAGGCTCTATGTAGACAATGGCAAAAGTGTTTATTGCGGAAACACAAGCTATCTGTCCTAACATGTGATTTTTACTCCAGGGGCCTGTACTACGAAGCTGGTTCAACCTAACCTGGATATGTTTGAGTTAGCCGGTTGGCCTAATCCAAAACATACGCGCTCTCGCTAAACGGTCCTACGACACGGGTTATCAAGTGGATCGCTCAAACCAGCTGTGTCCTATCTAGTTAGGTGCGCATTCACATGAAAGGGGTGGTATCTGGAGCATTCGACCAATCACAAACATGGACAAGCGTACTGACAGCGCAGCGTCATACTTCCTGAATGAAAAGTCAACTTTAATATTAGACATGAAGAAGTTAAACTTTAAACATCCATGACTTAAACACTGTATCCAGGATCAAAGCCACATAGCTGCACCTGCAAGGTGAATACAGCTGGTAACAGAACAAGTGTTTGAATGCGTACATTAACAGGTTTATGATATCACTGCCCCGTCTAAGACACCATCTGACTTTCATTACATTTGACTTTCGTCAAGTTAATGTGTTGCTTAAAATAATACTTGTGCATACAGTATGTGACACTGTGAGTGTTGCACGGCCAGATACGGCTCAGCTGACTCAGATAAGGAGATATATGATACATTATGATGTGATATGCCGCGGACTGTACTTAATGTTACTCTGATCCGGTTACTTATGTTGTGGCAGATATTTAAGTAAGCTTTCTTAACGCTAATGTTATAATAGTCAGATTGCTCTGAAGATGGGAGGTGATATTCTATTAATGTTCACGTTCACACAGTCGGTGATTTCTGCCGGCCGTCTTTCCTGCAACGGCAGTTTTTCTGTATTTCCTTTCTCCTGTAATATGACTTGATCGCTTTAAACTCCGCACACTGAGCTCTGATTGGTCAGCAGGCAGTGCTTTCACTGAGTTAAGCTCTTAGCCTACAACCTAACCTGGTCCCAACCAGGTTAGCCGCTAAGCATAAGTTACCATGGAGATCTAGCCTGCTAAAAAGAGAACCAGCTTCGGAGGACCGGAAAGCCCGAGTTTTCCCTGAATTTAGCCGGCTAAGCGAAAATCCTGCTTCGTAGTATACCCCTCAGGTGTAACTTGAGTCTTATTTAAGGGTGGAATATATTTCACATTATTAATCAAAATGTGCAAAGTAACGAAAGATATTAAGGAAATGTGGTGAAAAAGTATACGATTAACCTCTGAATTATAGAATCTGTACAAAGTAGCACAAAATGTAAATACTCAAGTAAAGTAGAATTATTTCAGGATTGTACTTAAGTACAGGACTTGATTTTATTTTATTTGCATTTCCATCGTTACACAAGTCTGTAATTTTATTTACAAAAAAATATATATTATATGTAAAATAAAGTAATGTCATTTCTGGTTTAAAAAAAAAAAAAGAAGAAGTTTTTCCCTTAAAGAGATAAAAAAAAAACATAAAAACACAGTAGAAATACCTGATCGGTAATAGTAGTAGTACCGTTAAAATCTGAACGATACCCATCCCTAGTTAGTGCTTAACTAACTGAAAACATGAATAGTAGACAGACATGATGTTCTTTGAAAAGACAGTTTGATCATAGTTTAAGTTGATTTAAATTAGGTTTAATTTTTTCTTTGTAACTGTCCACTGATTGTATACCCTCTGTGTGTTTGGATGCATCTCTGTATGTGTGCATGTGGTTGTTTGTGTGTTTGTGGTGACATTGCAGGTGGCTTCCGGTTAAAGTATGCGGCCTCCCACATTTCAGAAGCACTTGACAATGCCGACTGAAGGGAAAGGATAATGAAGAGTTCCTCTGGTCTCGTGTCCACAGTGACGGCTGCTGTTCTTCCCAAAGCACTGTGTGAGCAGCACTGAAGCCTCTCGAACGTTAGGGGAAAAAAACACCATTTAGAACAGAAGGTGACCTGCCAAGGGCTCAGCGGACAAAGCCTAAGTACTTGTGCCTGGGAAAATCTTGTTCCCATAGAGATGATCACTGTCTCGTGCACAGTAACGGTCCCTTCCCTTTTACGTTTTTTAATCTTTTTTGCACTGATGGTTGGAAACAATTAACTTATTGCTTAATTTCTAGGAAGATATCTTTGTGTGTTTTTACATTCAAGTGGAGACTAGTCTCAACTGAAAAAAAGTTATTATACACTTATTTCTAAAAAGTCACGTTTTTCCTCATTATTACTGTTAATCTAGGATTTTATTGTTCGGACAGAATTGTACAGCATTGTTAAAAAAAATTAAATCAAAAAAGAATTTTAGCAAAAAGGATTTTATGTTTCTCATTTTCAACTTTGCTGTTTCTGAATGTACACATTTTTTAAGGACTGACTGTCAGTCTATGAATCTCATGAATTTGTTTGTGCAACTTGATCTGTTGTGGTTAGAAGGTAACAGCTGCTTTGTAATGTTGTCTTATTCATTAAACTTGTTTTACTTGGTGAAATGCACTAATGCAGCGCAGGAACACAAGTGCACTAAAAAAGTCGGCACCACAACCAAGCAGATTTAAGAATCAATACATTGTCACAATCTAAATTTAAAGGAAATGACAGTCTGCTTCGTTTTAGTGGAATTTTGTATTTAAGGTGTGAAGCATTTATTTATGGCTAATATTTTAAAGAGGGCAATCTTTCTCAGTTTCCTTAATAGTAAATACAACAGAGAAGAGGATCATTCTTCTCTGATCCAGTTGAGTAAAGATGTCTTTGCTAGCTGTTGGCATATACCTGTACTTTTTTTATAGTGTCGGGTCTCTAGTGTTTGTTTAAATTTAGGACAAATAAGAACATACACGTCAACTGTTTATTTGTTTCAGTCTTCAGAGTGCAATTCTGCAGACGGTGAAACCATTGTCAAACTATTCATTATAATGGGTAGACAGACACAAATTCAAACTCTAATTATAGACAAAGAAATGTATGCTTTTATATAGAGAAACAACAAGCACTACTTTCCTGCCCTGTTGGTAACTTATTACAATTGTTTTGTATTTGTATGACAGATTGCATCTTTAAGAGATAATGGTACACAGCTAGTTCCATTCTAAGCCTACTAAGAGCGGAATGTAAGTTTATTGTAGCTAAAACTGAGGGGGGCGATACCTGATGTTTTCTAAATATCTTTTAACTAATCAAACTTATCTGTATACCTTGTACACAAAACTGTTGTCAACGAACCTACAACATCAGACAAACCTGATGGCATTTGACAACTGAAGTCACCAAAATCACCTTTACTGTAATGCCTAATTTGGTTTTAAGCTCTTTGAAGATTCTTTAAAAAGTGTTTTGGAAACATTTGAATAATAAATAGAGGCCGGATGTAAGAATATGGAGCTCCTATGTGCACAATAGTAAACAATAAATGAAACATAGCTGTTGAAATACTTTAATACGTTTTATAGGTTTTTTTCTTTGAATCTTTTGCTTTAAAATGTCCTCTTTCATAACAGCCGACCTGTCCCGCCTTCCAACTTTTCAGCCAATCACATGCCTCCCTGCCTCTTAAGCTAGCAAGATCAACAACTTCTGCCAGATTTAGCTAGTTCGCACCTGTTAGCTGCTAGGGCAAAGAAAAGTGACATGAAAACAATCTAAGTTTGAAAATAAAAGGCCATTAATTTTCTATAACGAGATGGTTTATATATTTGACATGGTTAATTCGTGTTATTTTTGTCATAATGTATTTTTTATGTATTTAATATTGAACACTTCCATATGAGAACGTGTGCAAGGAGGTAACCGTTAACAAAAATAACTTAAACCTGGACTGTTAATGATGTTTGTACATTATGAGCATCTGTGTTTATAGGCCTGTCTAAAGACAATTGAAATATATTTGACCGAAGGATGCTTCTTCTCACTTCCTCGAGATTAATGTGGCATGTAATGCTTCCCCAATCAATGTTGTTTCTGAGTGTGCAACTTTCTGCCCTTAAGGTGTTTTCAGGGCTTGTTTTTGTCTCCCATCCCTGTTCCACCTACTGTCAGTGCATTAGTTACATTTAAGTCTATGCATATTGTTTTCATGAATACTAAAAAAGTGACTTTAAGGAAAAACCAGAGGTGGATTCAGAGATATTTTACGTCCATTTTTAAAGGATGCACACCCTTAAACTGACTGCTGTGAGATTCGATTGTCTTCAGTTCCACTTTGAACATTACTTGTGTCCAAAACTGCTTCCCTGCTCTTCAGTGGATGTTTTAAGCGGATCAGATCCTGCTGAGTTCTGGATCCAGTGATCAGAAATCAGAGGGGTCCAGTGTAAATACTGAGGAGGCCCCTAACAACCCGAGTGTAGTTGTGTTGATGGTTTGCAAAATGCTGTACTGTATTTGCAAGGAGTCCCTGTGCTGCCCACCTCAGTTGTAATGTTTACTGTACTCTTTGATATCTATGTACTTGAAAGGTCAAACATATTTCTAAAGTGGAATTTGGATTTTATGCAAATAGTTTTTCTGTAATTAAAAGCAATAAATATAAAAAATGGGAAGTACATTTTTTCTGACTTGAGTGTTTTCTTTTGTCAAAACATCTTTATTCAAATATTTAGAGAACTTTGAAGATAGAATTACAGAAACCCACAATGCTCAAAAATCTGCTTTACATTTAAATAGAAAAATACTACATATTTAAAACGTTCACTACATTGACATATTAGTGTATTTGAGGACAGTAAGCAGCTGCAGTTTTACGGACAAAACAATCCATCACAGACTTGATATAATGAACTAGCAAAACATTCGTTTTTTTAGAGTAACTTTAAAAATTTGCCATTTTTTATAGCGTGCTGCTGAAACATTTTGAAGTATCAATGCTTTCTTAAGAGAAAACTGAATCACTTTTAAATGATTCTATGTGCTGACCACTTTATGGTAACATTGACTAAAATGCCTTTTTATGTGTGTGCGTGTGCGTGTGTGTGTGTGTTTAACTCCTGTTGTTCTGCAGAGAGTCGATGAGACTCTTGTTGTATTCTGCCACTTGTTGGGAGACATTCTTGGCGACCGAGGCGTAGTCACTCTCCTGAGATTTCGAGGCGATGACTGATGCTTCAGTTAAGGAAAGATCCCTGATGTATCCAATGAGTGGCTTTTACGGGATCAAATGTTTCATAGAAGGGTTCAGTGGGGACAAATCATTCAGCAATAAGGAGAAAAAGACATCATTCAGAAGGATACACTCTTTCATCACAAAGTTGTTCTGCTCCAAGTGTTGCCATTTCCTCTCAAGGTTAGCTAGCTATATCACAAAGAACACACACACAGAAAATTAGCATGAGGAGAATAATACGGGTCTATAACAGCATCTAACGGTTGTATGTGTAGAGTAGTGATTGATGTGTTTTTTGATAACAGTGTAAAATGCTCTGACCTGAGCGTGAGTCTCGTTTTCTTGCAGTTTGGTCTTCAGAGCTTCATATTTCTGATTCATTTCCTCCAGAAGCTGTTTGAATGAATCCCGACGCTGAGTAAGTGACACACGCTCCTCTTGTAGCCTCTGCACCAGAATGAAACAAAGGTTAGCCTACAGTTTGATTATCTTTAGCCAAATAAAAACTGATATTTTAGAGTTATGGGGCTGATATTCGTGATGCTGCCATCTTTCTCATTTCTGAGTCTCTTTTCACCTTCTTCTTCTCCTCCCCTGTGTGCCTCAGGGTGTCCAGGTCTCTGTAGGTGAGCAGCTCCGTCTCCATGGTGCCGACGCGCTCCTTCAGGGAGCTGAGCTCCCCGCTGATCTTCCCCTCCAGCTGCTGCACCTTCTCCAGGTCCTGCTGCAGCCGCTGGGATTCTGGGTGGAGGTTAGCATGTTAGCATTTACCTGTTGTTTGGTGTTCGGGTCAAATTGACCCGATTTCCATTTTCAATGAATAAAACAAAATATAAGGATATTTTCGTTCAACCTGAAACTCAATGGCCGGGGCTTATTTATTGTGAAGGACATGTGGAATTGTTTTTATTTTTTTCCACTTATGAAAAAATGCCCACCCGCATTTATGTCCCTCATAAGAAGTTTGGGTCAATACCAGGACAGACAGACAGAGAAAAACACACAGAAACACACAAACTAAAGACACACACACACAAAATTGTATGCAGAGAGAAGCTGTTTGATCCTGTTTTCCCTTGATCTTTACCCTTTGTAGTGTGTACACAAAACGATCTGTGGTGTCTTACCTTGTGTTATTATTACATGTCATTGCATTTGTCCAGCAGGGGGCAAACTCACTCTTGATATTAAAAGAGCCTGTTGTACATGTTCCCACGAGGAAGTCCCGGGAAGCTTGTTATCAAAGTAAAACCAGTTAAACCTACTCCTACGTTGTGGACATACAATTATTGATCACAAGNCACACACACACACACACACACACACACACACACACACACACACACACACACGACCCTCAAAGGACTCCAAGACACAGACTACATGCAGCAACTACAACAAGTACATCTGTGCTATACACACGAAGAAGTTCTACATCATGTGTTTCCTAAACGGACTTCCCATTGACTCACATAATGTTCTGCAGCGTCACTTCATCAATATATTTTTCGGATTTTATGAATAGTCACTGTTAATTGTTTTTATTTGCTTTGTGTTTATATCTGTTCTCTGTCATTTATATGGATGTTTCATTCTCTCTATATTTCACAGCCAAACACTTTTGGATGTGTGGTTCTTGGGTTCCAATTGCTGCTAAATTGCTTTATTTCCTTCAGGGCTTTGATTATTATATGACAGATTAAAAATAATAAACATTAATGAAAAAAATGTTCATTTACATTTGTCCTAGAAAAGCATGAGCAAAATGTAAACCTAGTTTTTATTACAGTGTATTTTTTTTTAACATAAATTACATTTTTATCACAAAAAACGATGGACACTTCCATTGTTAAATTTGATCTAGCAAAGAGTATTTTCAAAAACTAATCATATATTTCATTTATATTGTTGGGGAATGAGTTAAAGACGATATATATAAGGAATTGTGCATGTTGATTTTAGTTTTAGATATGTTGAACATTACCAAAGGTTTATCAGATCATCCCAATTTGGGAAATTATTTCGTCGCAGAAGCAGAAGTATGTTCAGACTTTATAATACAATACAATACTTTAAATACTTTAAAATGTGGAAAAGATAATTAACAATTCAAAATTAAATTAAAAAATATATCAAACATAAACAAAACAATATAGAATATTCTGGATAAATGAAATAAAAAGTCAAAAATACAACAGGATCCAAAATACTACAGGTCTTTTATAAGAAAGGAGAAACTCAAACTATGTAGCAGTGTGTGTGTGTGTGTGTGTGTGTGTGTGTGTGTGTGTGTGTGTGTGTGTGTGTGTGTGTGTGTGTGTGTGTGTGTGTGTTGCAGCCATTTCTCAATGTTGAGTATACCTGCTGCAGAGCCACTATTTTACTACGTCATTGAGTGGCGACGAATCCTGGGCATTTACCGTACTTGAAATAGTGGCTCTGCAGCAGGTTTACTCGACATTGAGAAACGGTGTGTGTGTGTGTGTGTGTGTGTGTGTGTGTGTGTGTGTGTGTGTGTGTGTGTGTGTGTGTGTGTGTGTGTGTTACTGACCTGTTGTCAGTCCTCTGGCGGTGCTCTCTGATTGGACCACCTCCGTCTCCTTGCTGACCAGCACTTCCTGCATGTTCCTCAGCTCACTGGCTGTCACTGTGTCCACCTGATGTAGCCTTAACATGTTCTACACACACACACACACACACACACACACACACACACACACACACACACACACACACACACACACACACACACACACACACACACACACACACACACACACACTGTTTTCTACCACGTGTTCTTTTACCCCCCGAAATGTATTTACTATTCTGGCTATTTACTGCATCCGTTACTTTCCTTTATTTACAGTCTAATCCATTTTTGCATATTTGTATACATGCTTCCTAATTAATACTAAGCTATCTTTGGCTGTGAACTTGCTGTAACAAATGTAAATGTCCATTCTGTGGGTCTAACAAATGTGTTCTGATTCTCCCCCCCCCTCCCCTCCCTCACCCTGCTGCAGTGTTCCAGGATGGAGACGATGTTCTCTTGGCTCTGGGTCATCTTGTCCAGCTCCTGAGCCCTGACCTCCTCAAAAGACTCCATGTACCCTGGAACAAAGGAGGAAAGGATGAAAGAAAGGAAGTTATTACTATCAGCTGTATTTCATTATATTTAAACCTACAGTACAGTGGTACTGTATATCTCTCAAGCTAAATTCAAATGAAAAACATTTAGCCTTTGGCGACTCCTGGTGGTAGTTTTCAAAAAGGCATTCAAAATGTCTGCCTCAAAGTTAAACCATTTTTAAAACATGCAAAGAGTTACATTCAATATTTTAACACAAAGACAAATAAGAGTTCAACATACAATAACAGGGTATATACAGGAATCCTGAAGTAAAACTCCTCAGAAACCATTATAAACCACTATTTGAACAATAAACAAAACAATTGACAAAACTTTGAACTATGAAATATGTTAAACTTTGGTGAGCTTCAGCGGGGTAATGCCATATAGGAGCTCCCTCACAAATACCCAGGGGTTAAATTGGGCTGGGGCTGTCCGGGGCTAAGCCCTGGCACATAGGACGATGCTCTGACGTCATCACCCTCACACATTTGTCATATGTTTACAAAAAAGGATATATATGTTAAGACTTTTCTCGTTCTTAATATAGACTATTTAGGGTCTATATGTTGACTTTACTTTAAAATAGCAGATATCTGTGACCGGATATAGTTTGGCTTAGACCCCGGCCCCACAAGGATGCATACGGTAAAACGCATACGCAAGCGCAAAAAAGTCTTCCGTTCACACGCATTCGATTCATTAACGTGTCCGTTCACACTAGACCGCTGGAAATGCTGGAAACGATGTAGTACATATGTCAGGCCTGTAAGTGGCGCTGCTGCCGCCCGGAATACACCAAAAGCAGCGAAGTAGACCCCGGAGCATTGTTGCCATGGTTCCCGTTCTGATCTCGTGATCGGGGATCGGAGCCGATGTATTTTCAAAAGATCGGAATCGGGAGGAAAAAAATCGGGGATCGGGTATTTTTTATTTTTATAAATGCTTCTTTTTAAATTTTGTATTCAATGTTACAAAACAAAAATGACCATGTACAAGTCTTAAAGTCATCCTGAGGCCTTAGTTTTGGTTTCAAATTACAGAACATCATGTATGTGTTGCTTCTTTGGGGCTTGTTTTCATAGACCTGGTTGCTTATTTCT
>NW_011349574.1:341724-343797 GCF_000735185.1 Notothenia coriiceps | reverse complement strand
AATCAGCAGTGACTTTTGATACCTGGACTCCAGCTTCAGTCCACTGTCTTTGAAGCTCCCCCAAATTCTGGAAGCGACTCTTCTTCACAATGCTGTTAAGGCTGCGGTCATCTCTCTTGGTTGTGCAGCGTTTCCTGCCACATTTCCCCCTTCCAACAGACTTTTTGTGGATGTGCTTTGAAACTGCACTCTGTGAACAGCTTGCTCTTTGAGAAATTTCTTTTTGTGTCTTACCCTCCTGATGGAGGGTGTCAATGACGGTCCTCTGGACAGCAGTCAGATCAGCAGTCTTCCCCTGTGATTTAGTTTACTGAACCAAGCTGAGTGTTTTTCAAGGCTCAGGAAACCCTTGCAGGTGTTTCGAGTTAATTAGACGATTCAAGTGATTCGTTGAACACCCTACTAGTATACTTTTTCATGATATTCTAATATTTAGAGATAGGATATTTGAGTTTTCTTAAGCTGTATGCCATAATCAGCAATATTAAAATAATAAAAGGCTTGCAATATTTCAGTTGATTTGTAATGAATCCAGAATGTATGACATTTTTGTTTTTTTAATTGCATTACAGAAAATAAAGAACTTTATCACAATATTCTAATTTTCTGAGACAGTCCTGTATGTCCAAGTAAAGGCATTTCAATCATTAAGTTGTCCAAGACCAAGCAATACTTTTGAAAAAGGGACACCTGTTTTTAAATAGTTCAACGCCAAAAAAGGATAATTGAATATATTAATTTAGGAATCTCTGTCACACAATAAATACTTCAGACATGTCAACTACGGCTTTTCCCCATGTCATAATAATAGGAATTGATATAGTTGAAATCACAAACTATGACATATAAATATAATTAGTAGATTAATGCCATGGAAATAATGATCAGCCCTTGACATATGGCAACAAAGACATGTCTCTAACATTGTTTATAGTGTATAACATCGTTTCTTTAATAAGACGTGAAACTTTTGAGGCAGTGTACGACATTTCGATAGAGAGATGAAAAGTGTAGACTGCCACACGGTGTTACCCTGCGCCTCCTCTGAGTCCTGCTCCAGCTGTCGGATCTGCTCTGTGATCTGTTCCATCCTCTCCCTGATCTCTGTAAGCCTGAACACACACATCAGAACACATCAGAACACACACATCAGAACACATCAGAACACATCAGAACACACACATCGGAACACACACATCAGAACACAGAGGAAAATGGGTTTCCTATTCAGAAGCGAATACTTGAGAGGGCCAGGGTCACGGAGCCAGTAAGAGAAGACAAAAAGCACCAATTAATTAGGTAGAAAAGATAAGATAAAATACGTATACTCTATTAATCCCAAAATGGGAAATGTTTTAGCTGCATGTAAAACAAGTATTGCACATTATTAATAATAATAAAAAAAAACAATTATACGATATATATATATATAACAAAATAGAAGAAAAAACAGAACTAAAAGAGTGCAAATATAAAAGTTGACCGTGAAGAAAAAATATGTAAACTATCAGACAAATAAAACACTATTGAAGGGATGATTAACTTTCAAATCTTCAATATAATAAAACCATTTGAACCTTTAAACATGTGTTGATAACTTCAGGCAAAGTATGCTGTTGTTATAAAATGTAAATGAATCCAAAAAAGTTAAAAAAAAAAGAAAGTTGAACCCTGACAGAGACTCAGGGTTTTGTTTGTGTTACATACTGTCTGTCCATGCTGGCGATTTCCTGGTTGTCCTCCTTCACCTAGAAGATATAACAGAACTTAAATCACTTTAAATTTCTTCCGTTACGAAACAAACGTACAAAGCTTAAGATGGAAACATTTAAGATTAACTTCGACCTCCGGGGGGGTCTTACTATGGAGGAGTGGATTGAGCAGTGCCTATCTCCAGAAAAAAAAAGCACCTAACCGACGACATGCAGAGCTACGTGAAGAGCAGGTAGACCAACTGGAAAAGTAGCACCATTCAAAAGCTTTCTGATGCGGGTCTTGAAACAAAGCAGAGAAATGATGACCGTTAGTGGCCACAGGTGCGAAAGCTCTCTCCAGAGCTACTGGAAGCCCAAT
>NW_011349574.1:294313-341663 GCF_000735185.1 Notothenia coriiceps | reverse complement strand
TGTGTGACCTATACAAGTGACCACGTAAGCCATGCTACTGATGCTGGACAGTTTTTCAGTGGCTGCACAATAAACGGCAACATAGAAAAATGAATGTAAATAAATAGCCAAATAATGGATCAACGCTCTCTGTGGCCCGTCCACACAGCGGCGTGCGTTGACGCTTGGCGGTGGGCGTATCTGAAGCTTGGGGATTTTTTGCGAGCAACGCGACCAACAACCAATCACATGAATCTCCCGCCCCCGACATACAAAGCATTAGCAATGTTAAAACGAAGTAAACTGGATATAAACTCTCCAAACAGGCGAAAACCTACCAGTTTCACCCACTGTCTCTGCCACCTCCCTCCATGCCTGGCTCCTCCGGTTTGTATCCCGGTAGATGAACAGAGACTGATCATACAGCACCGGGTGATTCACTACCGCTATAATGAATTTTCCCTCCATTTTTTGGAATATGAGGAAATGACCTGCGTAGTCTCTCGCAGCATACACGCGGTTTGATTGGCTAGCGCTTGTACTGGCAGATTTGAATAAACGGGATTTCAATGGCTGACGCTTCTGCCGAGGTGCCAAAAGTTGAACATTGCTCAACTTTTGAAGCGAGCAACGTCAGCAACGCGTCGCTTCCCAAAATGCAGTTCGGCAAAAAGTGACGTCACTCCATTCAAAGTGTCTGGACGGGCCCACAGGGAATTTTATATCCAGTTTACTTTGTTTTAACATTGCTATTGCTTTGTATGTCGGGGGCGGGAGATTCATGTGATTGGTTGTTGGTCGCGTTGCTCGCAAAAAATCCCCAAGCTTCAGATACGCCCACTGCCAAGTGTCAACGCACGCCGCTGTGTGGACGGGCCGTAATACGTTCGCTAGCTGTTAGTGTTGTTGCATGTTTCGTGCAGAAGGCAACGGAGGGACTATTTTATTTTGAACATCATTATTTACTAATAAAAACTATTTAAATTAGAGTGTGTATTTTTCTTTCATATTGCCACACTTGGTAACCGTTTTATAAAAGCAATAGCTCACTTCAGGCCGTGATATATGCTCATTATATCACAGCTAAGGGGCGTGGTTCGGCCAAGGGGCGTGGTTCGGCCCGACGCGAAGCGTATGGGTATATGCCCATTATAATGATATAATGAGCATATACCACGGCCTGTCGTGAGCTATTGCTTAAATATACCTCACCTCTAGTGAGTGGCCCAGCCCTTCGTATCTTTTTCTGTATGTGGCCCTCGGTGAAGTCTGATGTAGCATTCTCTGTAGTATAAAACGTGCACTCCTTGTCTCTGTCTGGATGTGAAGCGTACCTGTTTCAGCAGTGTCTCTCTCTCGTCCTGGGGGGAGCTCTTGTGCTCCGCCTCCATGGCCTCACGCTTCCCCTGCAGAGCCAACAGAGTCTCGTGGAGCCGAACCACTTCCTGCTTTATGTGCGAGTGGGACAGCTCCTGCACACGGGACAAAGTCAGATTCAACTCTTTTGTGCTACTCCTTCTGCTAATACTGATGTCACTGTAACGCATTAAATTGACATCTGTTCATTCCTTATTCTGAATGTCCTTCCTCCCCAGGGGATCTGCATGTCTTGAAAAGTCTTAAAACATTCCTTTTGGATAAAGGCCTTGAGCTTAAATGGGGTTATTCTTAAATGATTGTTTAATCTGTCCATTTAGGTCCAGTTTTCAATGGATCAGTGATATCATTAGGAAAGATTGTTATATCATGACATTACTTACATGTAACAATGTTTTTGGTTGTTATTGATATTTCTCATACTTGGTATTAAATGACATTCACTGATATATTAAACAAATCTAAAGTTAAGTATGTGAACCCTAAAGAACCCCTCCCTCAATCTTCCAGTCTTTGTTGAGCAACTCACAGCGTCGTAGTCCTCCTTCCTGGTTATCAGAAGGTCCAGCTCCTCCTGGAGAACAGTCAGCTCCTACAGGACAAAACACAAGAGGAAAAGAAAGAAAGCAGGAAGTAAAATGAATTTATTTGACAAAGGGTTAAAAAAGTCATAAAAAAAGCAAAAACAAAGCACTTGTTGAGTTCATTTAGGCCTTGTAACGGATTCACCAGCACTAACTATGGAACCATCCTTGTTGTTCGCAGTTTGATTCTTTATGGTTTTTGCACTTATTGTAAGTCGCTTTGGATAAAAACATCAGCTAAATGATATGTAATGTAAAACACACTTTAAGTGATATCAATGAATAATCACTTCATTACCATTGAAACATTAAACTCCTTAATAGCAATGTTACTACTAATGATCAGTATACTTTTTTGAAATGCCTACACTTCAAAGAGGAATGTATCCAATGTTCATTCATATTCACTGACTTTATGAAGTTATCATTTAATGGGAAGTGTATCTTAAAAATAATCAATTATTAGTACTACATCCTAAATAAACAGAATGCCAGTGTGAATGAAATCACACTGGCATTCTGAGTTAAGACAACAATTATACCGAAGCAGTATAATAACAATATATTGATAAAACGACATGAGTACCTGTAGCAGTTCCTCATTGGCTGTTGTCATGGTGAAGTACCGCTCCTGTTTGCCGGCTGGCATCGCCTGGACGACCTCCTCGGCGACCCTCCTCTCCCCCCTGATCTCCTCTTCTATCGCCCTGATGGCCTCCTCTCTTCTGCAGAGCAAACAGTAGAAGACTTTTTATATTTCTTCATATTGTTTTCAAATGTTTACTTTGCCTTCATCAGTCATTATCACGGGGATGGAGACATGTGACAAAGACCCAGGGACATCCGTCAGTCTCCCTTCCTACTTTCTATTCACTCTTTCCCCAAGAATATAAATGTAATTTAAAAACCACTTAGATACCATTAAAACGTTTTAATATTTTTTGGAATACAGTTTAAAATGGGATATACAGTATCTCTAAAAATGCTTAAATATACTTTAAAGCAAAGTAGGAACGAGACGTGGAAAGGAGAACTGATAGGATCATATCTATTGGTTCAGCTGGCATTAACAGTGCATGTGAGCTAACGGTTTTACAACCAGGAACAAAGGTTGGTCATTGTGCAGGTTTCCTCACGCTGACAGGTGAGTTTAAGTTCACTGAAGAGTCCCTAGAAGTACAGGTAAGTGCTTTTGGTTGTTATTACTATATTAGTAATGTAGAATCGTGACTAAATACATTTAAAATGTGGGATAAAACACATTTAATACACAACAGTAAGGATTCTGACGGATGTGTTAGTGTATGCCGGTCAAAGGTTATTCAGCTGACACCGGTAAAAGGTGTGTGACGTCCTCTCAGTCACCCAGTTTCTCAGAGGTCAGGTGAGTGCCCAGAGGATCGTATCTTGGACAAGTTAACAGATTCATATAATTTAAGGATTTCAAATGTAAATGCCATTTTACATGGATGTATTAAAAGAGCACTTTGACATGAGGTGATAGTTGTATCATGAAAGCGGTTTCATTTTTCCCTTTGCATGCTGTTCTTTCTTTAACCTGTTACCTAATACATGTTGTGCCTCTGACTAAGATCTATGAACATATTCTTTTTCGCTTGTTTTGAGTTGTGAATATTTTTGTATCATCTGAATTATTCGATCTGCTTTTATTATAATTATCTGAGTGAATTGTTTAGAATGAATGGATTACAAGCTAAGGGTCAGAGGAGCTAAAAAAAACACTGGTCACGGATATATAGACGTTTGAGGATCATAAGATTTCCATTACCATTTCTACACTAGCTTAAGAGTGCATACGACAATAAATCATTTGAATCTTTGAATTAAAGTAGAAAGAAAGGCGACTGATCTTCTCAGCCTCCAAGTTTAAACAAACTCTTATCCCTATCAAACCGGATGAACCACAGTCCTTTCTGTTTTTCAGACTAGGATAATGGAGGTGTGTTGGAAACCTCTTCTCCTGCTGTTCTTCACTGCACTGGTAACTGTGAATATACTGGGAAGTAATGCTGAGGTTGTGGAAGAAAACACGCAGGTAGAAAATCCTAATTTTCTTTGATTAAGCTGGCACTGCTGAGTGAAAGTCATGATGGTTTATCTGTATGTGTTTACACAGATTGTTTATGTGTTATAATAACTCCATCCATCTATTAGCAGGTAAAGAACTTGACCAACCAGCTTCTGACAGTAATTCCCCGTAGCAACAACACTTCCTCTGTTACCACACTGCTGTTAGAAGGGAACCTGCTCTCTCTGAATGAGGCTGACAGAGGAGCCCTGGGTAGTTATCCCAAACTCAAAGAACTCCGCTTGGATGGAAACCTGGTGGGCAGTATACCAGCCAAGTACTTCTCCGTAGTACCGCTACTCAGAGTGCTGTCTCTGTCCAGGAACAACATCAGCAGGTAAAAGGCTGATACCATTGCTACTGCTACAATAATTCCTGCATTCACAAATGCTCTGACTACCCGGGTCTTCCTTCAGCCTGGACCCAGAGGCGTTATCCGGCCTGGATGCTCTGACCGAGCTGGACCTGTCCCACAACCTGCTGACAAGTCTTCCTACACAGCAGATCCAGCTGGAAAATATACAGGTAAACACCCTCCAAAAACCACAGGATTCCACGAAATGTGAAAAGCTTCTATTTATTAGGACAATGTAAAAAAAAGGGGTTGCTACGTCTTATAAGGTTAAAAATTAAAACATTTTGTGTTTACTTCACGTTCCTGTCTAATTCTTAAAATTTTAAAATAGAACCTTGTGATTTTTTTTTATAGGAGTTCATTTGATCCTTATATGAAATATGTCGTTATCAGTGGACCAAAATAGTTTTTACACAAAAGGAAATAAATCGTGTGAACCAAGCAATCTTGTCTTTTTATTTCAAGTTATTATTAATCCGATAACCACACCCAGTCTTGTTTCATTAGGTGCTGAACCTACTGGGTAACCCCTGGAATTGTTCCTGTCCCCTGCTGAGCGGCTTTGAAAAGTTCAAAGCAGCCGGAGTTAAAACTGGTAATAATTGTAATTTCTGCAATTGAATGGTTTGATGATTATATGCAGACTGGATCTGAATATTTATATTTTTAGCCTGATCTGATCTGAGAACACTGATTTCCTTGATGCAACCTAGTAACAGCTGTTTTACGTAAGAGTAATCGGGGGTGCTTATTCGGACATGAATAATTCCCGTCAGATCGATGGAAAGAAGAACATGCTCCAAGGAGGCTTTTTGAACTATCAAAAAGGTGATGTCTTTTGTTCTACAGGGGGACAACAAGTCACCTGTGCTTCACCAGAAAAGCAGGCTAGGAGAGACCTCTGGGAGGCTGCAAACATGTGTTTACCATCAACACCCCCCATCTTCACTACAACCCTAAGCAAACCAGTCAACTCTCAACAGCCTTCTGGCTCATCAACCATGCTGAAAACCACACAAAGCCTGAAGGACATCGACAAAGGTAGGACAAAGGTGAAGTGGGTATTTGACCCTGTGTTCTTCCTTCTAACTTTTTAAAGAATGGTCTCTCCATCCCTATAGACCAGAAACCTGTGCTCGGCCACACATGGAAATTCACAGCATGTGTCGCAGCCTTGGCGCTGTGCACCTCCATGCTCATCGTGTGCGGCGTAAAGGGGCCTTCCTGGTACAAGCTTTTCTACAACTACCGTCACCGGAGACTGCACCAAGAGGAGGACGAGGACGTTGTGTCAACAGTCTTCTCAGGGACAGGGAGGTACATGAACCATCAGACATTCACCTTCAAGCAAGAGAATGGGCAGCTAGAGGAGGCGGAGGAGGATGAGTATTTTGAGGATCCATACATCAAGAGAGAAGACTGACAGAACAAAGAGCGGCTGGAAAACCAGGAATAGGGCGAGGAAGCAATCATCACAGATTTGTCACTTGTGTAATCTTGAAAACGAGGTGCTCACTGTGGGCTGTTTTATGGTGCGAAAAAAAGAAAATGTCCTCTAGATATGTAGGGTATATATTGCCTTAGTTGGGTAAGCTGTACAAACATTTAACTCTGTGTTCTAAGGACACTGTTAATATGTTCTATTCTAGGAGTCACTTAAATGTTCTCCTGGCTCTGTGGCTCCTGCTGTTAGATTTTTGTACTGTTATATATATATATATATATATTATAACTATTACATAAGAGCTCTCTCTCAACTAAGACGCCTGTTCCTGGAGGACAGACAGACGTAAAATGTGAAGGGCCAACCCATACGTCGACATAAAGAGAGTATTTACTTTATAGATATTCAAAATCTTTCATCAGTAAAAGCACATGAGTAAATGTATTTAAAGTATCAACAATGAAATGATTGACTGTGCAGTAATTAAACTGCTGTCAGTATTTTGCTATTATGTTTAATAGCAGTAGTTGTTGTTGTTGAGGTTGTGCTAATTTGAGCTACTTTATATGCTACTTAACCACTTTATGAACGTTTGGGTCGTTTAATCTACAGCACTGCATCGTAGAAGATTTAAGATCCTTAAAAAAAAAAAAGAAGAAGTATCTTAAGAAGTAGGAGGATATTTGTCAATACATATAAAAACACTGAATCCCTTCATTTAAAAAAACAAAACTGCTTGCAGTCAAGGTTGACTTCCATCTTGGTTTCTGGGCCTAAAGTTAGCCACCACACTATTGAAGAATGTATTTTTGTGTTTGCAATCCAACATTTACAGGCTTTTGGAAGATACACATCGTTAAGGCTGCACTCAAAAACCGTATACTTTATATATTTAGATTTATGCAACATGGAATCATTATTTAACTGTAAAATACAGCCAACCTTCCTGAGATATCAAATCAAAGTTAATCATGGATGTGAAAAATTCATAAATTATAAACTCTTTTATAATACAATAATAGTTTTTTCACATTTTATTCTATTTTCTATAAATAATACTTTTTTTCTAAGCTAAATATAAGCTTGAAAACATGCTTTCCCAACAACCCAGTGATCTTAAAAACATCATTAGAAGTCCTCCGTACTTACTCTCTCCTCTCAGTGAAGATGCTGTCGATGCTTTCAGCCTCACTGTCATTGTGGGCTTTCAACTGGGATGGTAGACAGGAGGGAAGAAGAAAGCAAAGAGTAGGCATTCTCATTGTATTTACTAAATACTTGTTTCTAACCCAAATCAGCCCCCATGGTCACACCTTTGATTTGATACCATTTTGATGATTTGACATCTTACATGGTGTACTTACAATGTTGTAGTCGTTGATCATTTCCTCCATCTCTGTGTTTGTGTTGAGCTTGTCGACCAGCTGAAATACAATCAGAACAATGCAAACAATGAAGCTACATATCAGTAGGACTCCTCAAGTGTTTAAATACATCTAGAAGAGTCCATTGTAAAGCATTCACACCTACTATTATACCAGACATTTACACTTTTAAAGTACCCTGCTAATATTCAAATGATATGTTTTTATTTGTTTTTTTATTTCATTATAGTGTACAGTAATCGATGCCATTTCATGTATATTGTAATATCACAGTACCACAGTACATTCACTACACTCCCCCCCCCTCCCTCCACCCGCACATGCCCACACGGGCGAAACCAAAAAAAATAAAATGCTTATCAATATAACTTAAACAACAGAGCCATGAAAATAAACATAAAACGAAATAAAAAGAAAATGATATGTGTTTGATCTAAATACTTCCTTAACTACAACAGTGTGACCAAACATTGTTTTATCATTTAGCTGCTGAGCTTGGAGGGATTTCTCTCCTGCGTCCTATCTGTTGGAGTTTCCATTCTCTCATTCTCTATTTTTACACTCCTAGGCGACGATTAATAAATACAGTTCAAAACATTAAAGTGTAAAAAAAATCTGTTATTGCGTAATACTTAACATGGTTTCTTGTCATATCCAGGATAAAGGAACAGGCTATTATTTTCCGTAAGTTACTTATTGAAAATGATTATAGAATATGGCTGGTACTGCAGCTATTTACCATGTTGTAGTCAGCAAGCTGGCCCTGTAGATCCTTAATCTCCCCAGCCAGGCCTTCAGCTCTGAAGGGGAAATAAAAAAGGGTTCTTATTTTAAATTCATTATACAATTGTTCATTCAAATATTCAAACTTTCCATCGTTTATTCTGTTAGAAAACATACTTTTTCTATGTGAATTGGAAATAAAACAATGTAACCAAACTGTGTTTCAAATTCCTTTGAAAAATACTTTTAATTAAAGTTAGGCTTTTTTTCTCATGTCTGAATAATAAAGGCAGTGGAATGCAGTGAAAAAGGAACAGGTTCTATATTACAAACTGTCCATCATCACTAGTGAAAACACCACTCACTTCTTTTCGTAGGAGAGATAAACTGAATTCTCCTGGTTGTAGTTGTCGATCTCTTTGTGCAGTTTGCTGGTCTCTGTGGTTAACTCGTTGATCTTACTCCTATAGGCACAACAATAATAAAACAATTTTCCAGTTTGGACCAAAATTATGTTTAAGAAAATGTTGCCCTTACAGAAATAACCTGCTGCAGTTTAAAGTAATAACAATCAGGGCTTAAAATGTTTTACTAAAAATTCCAGTTGGAACATTTAGTTGGATTTGTTACCTAAGAAGGCCCAAGTAGTAGGACTTATCCAGAATCTGTCTCTGAGGTCCTTTTGGGTGGGAGGAAGGATGTGGTGGAGGGAAGAGAAGTGAGACTTTAAATGTCTGTTTCAACAAGGCTCAAAACGGCTGGTAGATTCCCAAGCCTAAAGCAATTAATAAAACAAATGTGCATTTTAAAAAGTGTCAACTGATGCAACGTTAGACTTACCTTTCATGCCAGTCTTCATACCACTGAGGCCCTGTTGGGTCACAGGCCTGTCGGTCACTTTGATCTGTGCCGACAGGACTCCAGGGGTGGCGAGGGGGATGCCGCCCCTCATGCCAGGATGACCACTTGTACCTGGAACCATCTGGATTGAAAATGAAATAAGAAAACTCAGCGACTGTATAACTAGCTCATTAGGGCTAGTTGACAAGATTGCAAAATCTTGTCTGATATGCTGATTTAATAAAAATAATGCCTTTGTAATTTGTAAAATATCCAGATCACAAATCAGCAACATACTGATTTTGCACCAACAGCTATGAGTTGCATTTGCTTATAAGAGATATATTATAGCAGAAGCTACCAGAATCACTAAAGTGATGTCAAATACAAATATTGACAAAAGACACACAAAATAAAGCTGAAACAAGCTCTCTAAAATGAAGCCATGCTGTTCAAATGGTACTTATTTTACTTTTTAGAGACATTTCGGCTTTCTTCCTTTGCTATAACTAGTTGATACTGTATGATGGCATGACTATAGCTAAGTACCCAGTATGCTTACAGGAAGGGCACTTTTATCTCCAAGCTCAAATGAATTGGAGTGGCAGTTGACTTACCCCAGTTGTGACACGGATAGCTGTAGGAGGAGGTCGGGCGGCTGTTGGGAGTCTTCCAGCCCCAGGGACTGCAGTCCCACTGCGGCTCAAAGGCCTGCCAATGCCAGAGGCAGGTCGCTGACTTGCCATTATGCCTGGAGCTAGCTAGCATTGGACAGTAACACAAAAGTAAAGCATCTATCTATTTACTGAGCCTTGTGCTGCTCCTATACTTCGTGATTGTTATTGTGTTTGCTTAATGTGAGCACCCAAGAGGACAGTAAAGCTTCTTTGTGACTAGAAGTTTGCTGGTTTGATTACTGAAGCAGACATGAACCCAAACCACATAACTGTATCTTCCATCCCTCCCCACAACACATTATCATTTACTAGGCTTAAGCAATGGGAGTTAAGAGTTTTTGGAAATCATGTAAGTAGATGAAGTGTAACAGTTTCGTGCACTGTGTGTTTATGTGCTCCACCCCAGCAATACCTTAGCCTTTAGCTATGTAGACTTACGTTACCCTTATCTCTAAGAACGTAAACTATAGTTCAACTGACTTCGGTCGTTTTGAATTTGATGCATGTTAGCCATTTTGTTTACCGAACCATGAACATTGGCCAAAAATAACATACTTAAGCGTTAGCTCACTGAAATGGAAAAGCGTGGTAAAGCTTACACTCTTTCGTACCTTAAACCTTACTCCTTCTTGGTCGTTTTCGCAAATAGTAAAGGACAGTATTTTCTTAGCGAGGCGGCTGTTTAGCAAGCTAGTTTAATTAAGAGGATAATGGTTACTTACGTTAACTAGTGTAAACGTTAAAACACAAGCTAGCATATGCTAGAAAGCCAACAACACCAGATGATGTCGACGTTACCCTGGAAACTGTCTTCTTCTCCTGAAATTAAGCAGAAACCTAGAGAAAATGTGCGCTACCGCCCCCAGTGTCCAACACCGGAATAGACCCAAACAGTGTTAATTTGCATCGGAGGGATGAAACCCTCTTTAATGGTCACATGCAGAGCACACAGCACACACAGTGAAATTTGGCCCATCCTAGCAGTGGGCATCTATTGTACAGCGCCCGGGGAAAATACATAGATAGATAGATGTCAAAACATGTCATTTTAATTATTTAGAATTCATGTGCTTGAACAAGTGACATTTGCCTAACTCTTGCGACTTGACCTCATTTCAGATGTTTCCGAATGAAATTAAACAAAACGGCAATTTGGTATTCTTGTCTGGTTAATGCCAAATAAACTCTGAAAGAATGACTCAAAGTAGTAGATTAGTTGATTATAACAAAAAGTGTGCATTACCCCACTTGCTATTGCTAGGTTTGCCAAGTTAATATGCAGCAACATACAGTATTTTAACTGTTGTTTTCACTTCTAAAAGAAAAGCCACAACACTTTTAGTTTTAGTTTATTTTTATTTCATGTTCAATAATCACATCACTAATCAACAAGTAATCACAAAAAACACTGTTTTCCAAACCAAAAAATGAAATTCAAATGAATGAACAAAACAAAAAACACCAAAAAACAATGAGGAGGTTCTGCAAATGACATAGAAAGTCTACCTAACACACCCCATTGTTGTTTTTCAGCATGCTCTGCAGGTACAGCACGTGTGTATTAGCTAGTGTTACTCTTGCATGAGTGCAGTGGCGGTACATGAAGATCTACAACGCTCCTTGGATAGAATACTGAGGAGCATTTATTACAAAAGCAAAATCCGGAAACTACGGGTAGTTAACCTTAGATAAGGATGTGTTAGGTGTGTGTGTCTCTCCTCGGCAGGTTGCTGCTTTTTGAGTGCTATATGTAGCAGCCATTATGTTTGATATGAAGTACTACTAAATCACAGGCCTACACATCTACCGCTACACTTAGTGCCTGCTTCATCAACAAATTCCCTTTGCCCACTGTCATATACTGTACAGTGTCATGTGTTTCAGGTGCTAGGTTCTTTTATCATATGAACCTCTATAGGTCCTGAAAGAGAAGTTAGCCAGGTATTCCCAAAATTATTATTATATCTTAAGACAGGGCTTGCGCTTTGTTGCATGGTTTAATAGTGTGTTGGCATAATTGCCCACTGCATATGTAGTAAAAAAACAAACTTGTAATAATGGTTGCAAGTACAATGTTTCTAAATCAAGTTGCCATTACAGCGCAATAATGAAAACATCAGATTTAATGCGATTTTTGAAGACTTTGTAAGTTATGTATTGGGGTTCAAATCTTGTTGTGCAAATCCTTGGGGAAACTCAAGAACACAGTTTGTGAAACTGGCTGTTACACATCTTAATTATAATCCCTTCAACCAATGAGAGCACAACCACCACAAGGCTACAGGAACACAACGATAAATACATATACAAAAGTGTTGTGTCTTTAGTACAATATATCTCAAAAGACATTCTTTCACTTCAGTGGCCCCTTTCTAATTTCTAAGTGACAATTTGGATAAGAAAACTGTGTTTTTTCCCTAAAGGGCAGTCAAAATGAGCTTTGGTATTTAGCACATTTCTCGAATGCGTCAGAAGAATTTGAATGAAGACACATGCAATGTGTCCATACTACAGATAACAAAAAGTCAAAGCAAAAGTTTGCATCATCGGTTGTTCTGACTCAAAATCTTTACTTATTATCAGATTAATTAGCTTAATGTCACTTTTTGCAACTAAAGAGCCATACTTCACTAGGGAGTTAGTGGAGAGGGAATATTGGACTTACATTCAACATAAATGCTTATTTTGCTCTCCGTCTATTGGATGTTAAAACAGAAAAACATACATCATGAAATGTATATTTTGTGTTTACAGCTTCTTTGGGCTGTCCCCAAGTTGCCCCCTAAAAATGATGCAAGGTTCAAGAGATTATATTTTGTGTTCAGTAGCAAAAATGTTTCAAAATTCCTGATAATACACAGCCATACACTTACTATACTCAAAACTGAGCAGAGTAGTGATGCAGTTATGTCTGACAAGTTTTACCATGACTTTTGTACGTGATACATCGCTGAACTAAAATACTTCTAATATAATCAAAACTTTTTTCATTTATTTTAGTAAGTTGGAGCCATGCTGTCACTGTATACAAATCTGTGGTAGAATTAATGATGAAACAACAACCATCAGAAACTAGCTCTTCCTCTCCATCACTGTTCAAAATCACAATTTGAGTTACAACACGTCAGCTATCTAAGTTTGCCCCGAGTTATACATATGGTACCAAACCACAACACTTTGAGTCTTAATACACAAAGGCTTTCATCTCCAGTATAATCTGACCATGCATTATAAAGGCAATCAGTTGAATACATTGCTACAAGAGAAGAGTATAAAGCCACGTCATGTTCCACTGCCAATACTCAAAGAAGGAAAGTGCTGAACAGTTATTTGAGATGTTTATATTCAGCTAGAGTCAAACAACATGCTACCATAACCCTTATAGAAACACCTGATATTGAACAACAACCATTACTACTACCAGGACAGCTTGATTTAAAGAACGTCCTTAAAAGCAGGTTAACCGTAACGTTTTATGTCAGTTTTGTGAACTATCATCATTTCTTTGTCTAAGCAGTGTTAGGCGTGAGCCTGCATCATCCTCATTTCTTTTCAGGTAAGAAGGACAGGAGGCACATACAAGACACACAGCTCCTTTAACCTCAGAGACATTTAGACATCGTCCTCATGTCCCTCTGGACTGCATGCTTAGTTAAAGCTATACTTTAGCAAACTTTCTCAATTGCAATTGAAAAACGTTCAGGTTTCCACGTGCAAAGCACACCTCAAATGCATCTTTTCAGCCTCCTAGCAACACCTCTTTTCCTACTTTCTTTCTCTCTATCCTTAATGTGTGTCTTTGTTTACAAAAACCTGTGCGTGTTTCCAAGATTTTCAGAGTGCTATTGGAAAAGAAAAAAAACGGCCACTGTATTGCTTACGCAGGAAGAGACGTACAATAAATAAATATAAACTTGTTTAAAATCAAGAAACTAGAAGGAAAGAAACCTTGAGAAAGACAGAAATAAGATCCGAACAGTACACCAAAGCTCATTTTTACACCATTTTGTCACTCAAACACATCATCACAAACACAGAGAAGAGAGTTAGCTACAGCCTAAAAGGATTCAAACAGCCTACTTGTTGTCTAGCTTTTATTGTTTATGGTAATGAGAAGAGAGGAAGTGACTAAGCAGATGAGATGAATTACTATGATGTTATTAAAGCAGACACTAAGGAGAAGCTATGTGTTTGACAGAAGCCAACAGGTGAGTCCAAGAGGGTTTCCATGCTGCTCAGTTGAAGTAATCGCTACTTATTTGGTGCGTGAGAGGATGGAGGGTAAGAGTACACGCCCAGGCTGTGGGGGGGAAAGGATGTGAGTGACAACCATGGATCCAGTTCAACTTGGAGAACCAAATATTTGAGAAAACGTTATCCTCTTTTCCCTCCACATAGATTCCCACAGAGGCCCAAGTCTTTAAAGTCACTTCAGCCAAATATAGAGGGGCAAGATGATGAGCTCAGATGTGAGAGAGGAGGCATGAGAACATGGAGTTTATACTAGAGCGACAGAACTACGGCAGAACGGCAGATTAAAACATTTCCAATGACATATCTAAGAGTTTTCCAGGATGGGGGAGTGAAAGGAAAAGATCCCTTTAGGAGCTGCTGCTGGACCTCATCATGGAGGGGTCGGGTGGTGGTAGTGGTGTAGAGAATGGGAGGAACCGTGCAGGTTGGGGTCTGTTGTCGTCCTGGGGGGGGGGCTGCCAGGTGATGATTTCGGCGGCGTGGTCCGTGCGAGAGCGAGCATTCTCGCGGAAGTTGAGCTTGAAAACACTCAATCTGCAGCAGAAAGGTTAGAAATAAAGTGGTAGAGAGGGGGAGGTGAGGGAGGGAGGGAGGGAGGAAGACAAAAAATATAGAGGGTGGTATTGTTGGGGGGGTTGAGATGAGGGGGGGCAGAGGGATTGTAGAATTAGATGCCTGCAAGATAAGAAGTCGAAAGATGATGGTGTGATCAGAGGTCTTTGGACTGGAGACAACATGATGAATACAGCACACACACACACACACACACACACACACACACACACACACACACACATACTACTTACGTATAATGTATGACTAATACGTAAGTTAATCACACAACACACACACACACACACACACACACACACACACACACACACACACACACACACACACACACACACACACGTGAGAGATGGCAAAAGTACACACATCCTTTACTCAAGTAGAAGTACAGATACTCGTGTTTAAAAATACTCTGGTAAAAGTAGAAGCACTGACTAAACTTCTCCACTCAAGTAAAAGTAAAGAAGTACGTGCTTTGAAATGTACCTTAAGTCAAAAGTACCCATAACTAACTGACCTTTCTTTATATTAATAGAACAATCATGTCATTGTTAGCTAATGAATGTTTCCATGCTTTTGAAGTTTCCATTGGTCCCTCTTCTTTAGAGAAGACCAGGAAATGATGGATACACGGATCGTGTTCAAATCAATACAGTAGGCACGCAATGACTCTAAATAATAATGATCACGCCACCAAACGCAGATTAAAACTAAAGTAACAAACCTGTTTTGAAAATCTAAGAAGTAGAAAGCACAGGTCTCTGAGTTAAAAATGTAAGAAGTAAAAGTAAAAAGTCATCATAAAAATAAGTAGTGGAGTATTTGTACTCTACTTCCCACCTCTGCACACGCAGTTGATCTCAGTCAGGGGAGCAAAAGTAATCTCCTCTTGCTATACAGCATGCAATGTTTCAGGCATTTGGATATTGCTGGGCTTCATTCCATGTCTCCTTCTCCCGCAGCAACATGGCTGACACACACTCACTTGTCTCTGGGATGTGTGCGTCCAGAGCCTGGAGACCCTCATTATCACAGGGGGGCCCCTCCTTCAGACCATTCTCCCGGGCAGCAGGGCTCCCTTCCTGCCCCGGCTCCGGGCCTGGGGCTGCGCTGCCGCTCATGGGGGTCCCGTTCCCCTCTGCTCGGTCCTGGGCTCCCTCCGCCTAGTAATACATAGCAGGGCGTGTCAATGGGTTGGGATGGGGGTTGAACAACACGGATCTCATGTTATTACATTTGGTACCTTTCGTGAAAGACAGATTAAAGTTCTGTATTTAGTTATTTCCAAAAGAATTATATTTTGAAATAAATGTATTAGGGTAACCCCCTTTGTTAGGATAAACCCAGCTCGTTTTGAAGGTGTCCCGACAAAAGCAACGTCAGACATTAAAAAACAACAAAAATAACAGAAAGCAAAGCACAACAAACAATAACAAACCATGTAAAGTCTGTTCAATTAAATTCATGAAGTAATACATCAAATTACAATGTAATGGACAGTTGTGTGTAATAGATTGGTTTCTAATATCTAATAGTAGCAGGAAAAGTATTCCAATCTTTTGTGGCTTTAAACATGAACACTCTTTAGCATCTCAGGACAGAGTGTCTAACTTGATAATTGAAATGTAATTTACAAAATACTAAAAGTAAAAAAACATTTGAATATAAGTTGAAGCCAATGAATGTGTCTTCTTACATTTAATCAAGGCCATTTAAGTGTGTGCAGTGATGTGTATGAAAAGGGCAACCAATAACTGCATAAGCTGTGTTAAGTAGAGATCTGATTTATTTGAATTCTGGTAAACAACATCACAATAGTCCATAATCGGAAGTATTAGTTGAGAAGCAATTTTCTTAGGGACACTGAACGTAAAAAATAAGACTGATCCCATAATTTTCTTTGGTTAATACATGATTTATATGCAATTTAAATGAAAGTTCAGAGTCTAGCCATACACCAAGAAAACTGGTGAGACAGATGTCTGGCTAAAAGTATGAAAACATCAAGAGCTAGACCAAGTTGAAGGGAGATGGGCTAACAAAAACATATTTGTTAAAATGTTAGAATGAATGGAATGATAGAAAGCAACATCAACATGTAAAATAAATATACATTTCTCATGGACCACAACCCCTCTGCATGATAAAGTAATATCATTTATTAATAATAATATATACTGGATCTGTAAAAATAGACTTCAGTTAGAACTCATTAGAGAGCTATCACAAAGATAAGAGCTTGCTCAGACAGGTTAATATGGGAATGTTTGTATTTGTAGCGGTTGATTTTGCATCTTCCCCGGGATGGAGGGTACACATTATGGGTGAACTGTGTGTGAAGATGAGAATGTGAGTTAAGGATGGGGTCATGAAACAATAAAAGCTCAGAGAGGATGAGGGAATAGGTCACTTCATCATGTATTGTCTCTCTATAAGTTTCTCGGTGATTCAAATCCTTTTTGAAATGTTTCATATTTTAGAAATCTTTGACCGTCGTGTCAACCGTTTCTCTGTATGCCTGTCTCCTCTCATTCTCTCTCTGAGTGTTTTTGACAGGGCCGAGCGGAGCTGTGCCCTGCAGGGAGGTATTCAGACATCTTTTAAACAGACGGCCGAAGATCAGGAGAAAAGGGGCCGTTTGCAGGTTCAGATGAAAAGGTTGCAGGATGCCACAGATGGTTTATGACAGGCTGTCATCAGTTATTGAAGCTTGAAGCCACCCATCTTTTAGTTTATGAACACGGCGGTGGAATGTGCACGAAAAGCTTAAAACACCTGAAGTAATAGTTCTGCATAGGTTCTGAGATGGACACACTTTTTGCCAGTTGGAACAGGTTTGAACTTTTTTCATATTTGTATTTCTTCTGGGATCTTCTCACTGGTTAAGAGTGGGCGGAACTCTTTCTTTTAGATAAAGGTGAACGTTGTTAGATATTTATACATCGTTTCTCTTTTAACAGCAGAGCTATTACTTTAATGACAAAAGGTACGTACAACTTTTTCAGATACAGATTGAAGACTGAGATTTGTCTCATTATAGGAGGAAGTAAATAATGCCCTAAAGGACTGCTTTCATATAAACACATTGCCTCAAAAGCATTTCATGTAAATAATAATAAAGAAGTTGTCATTGAAATGCACACTGTGTTGCCATAATGACTAACTCAAGTAGGTTGCAGTTATGCATAATGTGTAATAACTGTTATTAAAAGCAGTAAGTGTATTTGAATTTTAACTTGCCAATGTACTGTGAAACCAGATATATCTTTATTTTGATTGGCTGGGTTATTAAAGCGCTTCAATTGCAGTGTCCTGATCTGCTTTCCCACTATACAGGAATGTAATACAAACAGTTTAAAGTTAACAGACAGACAAAACCGTGTGCAGACTGTAAGATGTCCCCCATAATAATCTCACCTTCATGTCTCCTCCAGCAGGGGAATGGCTCAGGTTGTCCATGGAGCCCACTTTGGCCTTTTCCCTGAAGCTCACCTTGTGGGACTCGACCTTTACAACGCCACCGCCTGCAGCACACAGAAACATTGTTATTATGATAGCTAAATAATCATGAAATACACAGGCATGGATACAAGCTTTTCAATGTTATGACCATGTGCAAAACAGATCCAGCTTCTATACAGCCTTCTTTATTTCAAGTCACTAATCTTATTTATTTGACTGTATATTGCCATACATATCTGGCACCTGTATAATGACTTCAATATCCACTTAATAAGACAGGGGGTCAACGTTGAATCAAAACCTCACCCAAACATTATATACTTTACGAAAGACTGATATCATTTTTTCATCTAGGTCCGTCTAACAGCTTATGAGCATTTGGGGATGGATTAAATGCAATAGGGTAAAAACTACATTTCCCAGCTCACCAGGCTTGTACTTGATGTTGTCCTTGGAGCCGCACTTTGATGTCACCTTACTCAGATCCACCTTCTTGTTGAGAATCTGCACCTGCCAAATGTCACACAAGCCTTAATTGTTAAAACGTTATACAGAGATCCCTCGATGGTTTCATTTTAGGGGCTATTCCTTCTTCAGCTGCTATAAAAGCACCATTGACACATTCATCACCACCATCGCAATGCAACAAGTGGTGGAACACAAACTGCTGACTGTATCTGGATGTTATAGAAAGTCAAATTCAGGTTTTTGAACTCTATCTTGAACACACTTTCTTTGTATTTGTCTATAATGCATTATAAACCATATTTGAAGTACTGCATTAATACAACTATAAGCACTAATATTGTATCAATGATCATAATGCTTTCTAACAATTATTTTAACACCTTATTAAACTTTATAAAATGACTTATAAGGTCAAGTATCATAATATTGTATAATTACTGGTCATTCGCATACAGGACTATAGTGTAGTATAATTCCAATAGTTTCAATGGCTTTTAATGAGTGTGATAAAGCATCATAATAATATCATTAATACATCCGAGGGGTCATTGTGTGAACAGAAATTTTGATACTTGACCTCATATGTAGTTATAAAAGTCTTTGTCATTAAGCATTATCCGTTTTTACAAGTGCTTATCATTTTAATTATATAGGGATAACAGCACATACATATATACGTATATTTATAATGCATTATATAAATGAAAGTGTGACCACAAATCTATTTCAATATCTTAAGAAGTAAAACAATCGTAGACGTGTTCTGTAAAGATGGCAGGAACACCACGCTGCAGAAGGTGAGAAAAATGCCAGAAAATAAAGAGAAAGCATAATATCAAGAGTTCCCAAATGTACCTGTTTGTGATCATACTCTCCTCAGAAACAGACAATCTTTACCACGAGCCAATCAGAGGCCAGTATTGATTGTTTGCTAGTTTATTAATCCTTTTTAGTAAGGTAGTGAGAGGGCAAGACAACACAGGAGGGGTTAAAGGAGCAAGGGGGTGTGCAGCAGGTTCTGGGGAATAGCTGATACATCAAGCTTGCTAGCATGCTGTCCAAAAATCCCCTAAACTTCTAAGAGAGCAGAGAGAAAGTGTTAGCGGCCATAAGTACTGTAGCTTGACTTTAAGAGCTACCTTCACTTTTTTTGAAGGCTGTACAGACTGTACAACTCACTCAGGTTGGAAGTGATTTGAGCGTTCTTCGATTTGGGCAAAATAGAGATGAAAATACAATATTTATTCCATGCTCTGTTCCCTAAAGCCAGGTTATTTGTCTGATTGGCTTATGAGCTCTGCTTGTAGGCCAGGCTGTACTTACTTTCCCTCCACCAGGAACATGCTTCATATTGTCCTTGGAGCCCAACCGTGAGGAGACGTGGCTAAAGTCCAGCTTTTTGGATACAATGTGAACCTATATGGAACCAGCATAGCAGCAAGAGGGAAAATAGAGGAAAGCAAGGGGGTGGGGGGGAAGGGGTGACACCAGAGGAAGTGAAAGAAAGATTAAAGCAATAGAAAAAGAGAAAAGATTACAGAAAAAGGTAGAAAAAGAAAAGGAGAAGGGAGAATAGATCACCATAACGGGCAGGGTTAGAAGGACAGAAGGATGAAGCAAGGTTTACCTGGGAAACAGTGAACACGCCTAAAAACATTTGAACTATCGGTATCTTAGGTGCGCTTGATATTAACTGCTGGGAATGTAAGCAGTCTTGTGTTGCCACATGAATAGTGACAGAAATCCAAAGGAAGGTCTGAAAACCAGGTCTGGTAAAAAACTAAATATCAGAATTCCACACTGGAACCTCTTTTATAGAGCAAACACATGCAATCACACAATAACATTAACCGGTTGACACACAGTGAGTAGTGGCAAAAATTAATACTTTAGTTGAATGACAGGTTAGACTGCTAGAAGTAACTAAGCAAACCCAAGGCAGAAAACTTCTAGAATTTAGAAGTAATAATAGTAAAGCTCATTGCTTGTTTGTGGTTTCCATAAGACACAGACACACAGAGTCACAGAGTTCTCAGCTGTGGACCACAAGTGATGGCCCTGATCCCAAGGGTCCTACCAGCAGGGGTCACCACTGCAGCCTGGTGTGTGTGATAGAGAAGCCCCCCTGCTGTAGTAATGCAACATCTACCAACTTCAAAAATGCAGATATGGAGTTCACCGACTTCAGAATGATATTGTATATTATTGTAACTGTTCTTTTCATGAAAGTGACCAACGGCAGCTAGCTGTTACTACGGTACTTTGGTTTGAAAGGAAAACACTGTATTTACTTTTAGCACTGAACTACAGTGGATTGGTTTAGTTTAAGGACTTTATATGTTTTTTTAGATGATGTTCCATTCTTCCACTTGGAATTGAAAGATGTTTTTGCCAAACTGAGTACCCTGGAAGTAAAGTAGGAAAGCCCTAGTTTGCCTTAAATAGAAGAGCTATTTTGCAAGATACATTCATTCAATTTGATCCTAAAAAGGCATTAAATGGTTTTAAAATATAATAGCACATGGTCAAAAGCCCTCAGTAGAGCTATTCACATTAAACCAACCAAAAACATGAAGTGTTGAAAAGAAAATGGCAAAAATATGTATGAACAGAACCAACAAAAGAGAAGAGAGGGGTGGGAGTTGGATGTTGTGGTGAGGTTGGGGAGGAGGAGGAGGAGGAGGAGGGGACTCACTTTGCCTTGGCTTGTATCTTTGGAGAGGACGCCTCTGCTCTGAGAGGCAGATGGCACCTGGGGAGACAAGCCCACCCGGGGTCAACAACAAAAACAAATGATAACAACACGCAGGAGGAGGAGGAGGATGCCATGCAGGAAGAGGTGCAGGGAATGATGTATGTGGACAGAGGAGGAAAAACAGAAATCAAAGCTTAAAATGGGTGAAATGGAACTAAATAGACTTATGCTTGATATGATATGACTTATTGAGTGGTCTTACAAGCAAGTGACAAAGCCAATAACAATGAGAAAGAAGGTTCGGAAAAATCTAGTGAGGTGAAATAACCTTGTACATTATGCTAACATGTTGATAGCTGGTTATATACACAGAGCTTCAGAAAGAAGTTTGAAGAGTAAGTGAGGGCCACAGGAAGCCACTGGTGCAGGTTAAAAAGGCCTTCAGATAACCTAAGGTCACGTTAGTCAAGGGGGGGCCAGTGTCAGAAAACACGCTATCAGAAGCAAAACACTCGTGTATTTATGAAAGCTGCAGTTGGAGGACCTACCTTCCCTCCTCCAGGCTGGTGCTTCATGTTGTCAGTGGAGCCAATCTTAGAGCGGACGTTACGAATGTCGGGGGCCGGGGCTGTCCCGGGGCGGGCGGCGGTCCTAGAGGTGGAGGTGGTGGTGGTGGTGGTAGTAGTTGAGGAAGTGGTCCGGGAGGTACGCGGCACCAAGGGCTTCTTCTCTGGTGCTGTGCCAGTGGTGGAGGAGGAGGGGGGCGCCGGTTTGGTTGCTGTGGGTCGGGTGCGAGATGCAGCGAGGGTGGAAGTAGTGCTGCGGGTGGTGGAGGTGGTGGTGGTGGTGGTGGTCTTGGGCTTGGTGGGGTTGGCTAGTAGAAATGGAGTGGGAGAGTTATTCAAAGCTTTATTGTAAATAAGATAAATGATTTTTGAACGGTCTTACTTAAAGGCCTCCTAATTACTATTTTTAGGCATATATTACAGATATATAAAAAACATGTTTATGAAGTGTTTTGCTCAAAATACCAAACAGATCACCCATCATAGCCATGCATCATACCCCTCTACTTCAGCCCTGTTAGAGGATTGCTGATTCTGAGCTTTAGAAAAAGAAAAAAAAGAGAGGAGAGCTCATACAGGAGAATTCCACCCAGATACTCATCTAAACGCTGCTGTGATTAAACACCATATTATGTTCCAAACCACATCAAGGATTATTTCTGAAGCAGCGTTAGCTCTGAGTTTTAGCGATGCTTGCTAACGTAAATACAGACCATATTACTTCCAAAACACGTCGCGCATTGTTTCTGATACAGCAACGTTTCTGATAGGGCCGTGGGTTTAAAGCCAGCCCACATTCTGTGCGTGTAAAGCTGTGATGTGCTTAGAACGAGCAAGGTTTTATGTATTCAAGGCATACTGACACAACCACCGTAAATACATCCTGTCATTTACAGTCAAGCCCCTGACAAATAAGTTAGCCAAAAAAGGAGAGTAAATAAACTAAATGTATAAAAATAAGACAGAGATGGAGAGCAGACAAGATAGCAAAGGCAAACAGAGAGCGTATCATCACCACTGCACCTTTCAAAGGAATAGCATTTCTTTCCTGTGGGTTTTAGTGAATACTTTTCAGCATCCTTCCCCTCAGCCTGCTAAACCACAAGGCACTTGAAAATGTGTCAATTCATATTCACTTTGCTACAAGTCAGCTTTTTCTTCTGAGTGCTGCATATGTCCTGCTGTCCCTGAGAGCCTTTGGTGTATCTCCAGTTCTTGTTAAGACGTGTTTAATTGAGGAAATCCTCCCGCTGTATCAGCAGGAGCTTCAAACTCCTGTCAACAGCGAGGGGACAGTAATCCACTGACTGCTGCGGTGAAGGGTTTTAACTCTCCAGGGCCTTTCAGCAATAAAGCCTCTCTCTCACTGCGAGCCTACCCAGCATTGTCATGCTTGGACAGTGTGTGCTGCAGTGTCACACTCCTGCTGACAGCTGTCCTGTTGCCAAAATGTAAAGTAATCTGTCGACAGTAAAGCTGTAACTGTGTGTGACGAGAGAGCGGGGAGGTAAAAAAGAGGAAAAGGATTACAGATGAGGAGAGTGAAGAAGAAAGAGGACCAGAAATATATGCAGAGAGCAAAGTCACAGAGGAAGAGAGAGCTCTGTGGTGGGAGGTCAGAAATATTGGCACCGGTAGAGATTTTTATGAAATACTAAATTCTAACTCCTATTGAGATAATGGTCCTGATTGTGGCTATATGTACAAGTCACATAGATCTTGAGGTGAAAGTAGAAAAACAATGTTGCAATTCTAAACTTCTAAATAAAAATAAGTCAAAAAGAAATGCAGCGTATGACACATGTTAACTAATGTCACTATCTATCTGATCATTGATCTACTTTCAGCAGTATCATGTCATAACAATATGATGACCTTTTGATCATTAGTGGGAAAAAAAATAAAATGTTGTGGGGTAATTGTACTGAAAATTACCAAAAGCTGTACAGCACAGGACTCTAGTCTAATGTAGTGCAATTATGTTATTTAATTAATTTTTTAACTCGTTATCAACTAATTTTGCATAGAATTTACATATTGTGCCGTATCAAAAAAATATCCTTTTTATCATTTTGATAATGATCAAACCAACCTTACCATATTGGCTAATTCATTAGAAAAAACAAAGGAATTAAAAAAATAAAGCATTTGAGTTAATAAAAAAAAGTCCAATTCACACACGATACATGATACGTTGTTTTTGGTAGTATGCAGTTTCCACTAGGAATAGTTACAACCAGACACGTCACAATGTTTTAAAATGTTGTCATAACAGAGGGGTCATTAGATATATACTGTATGGAACTTGACATGTATCTTTTGTTCAAGTACATGTGTTATTTCATTGAGTCTCTTTCTGTGCTTTAATGACATTTTACAGGCAGAGAGTAGAGAGAGTATTTTGTGACTGCTTTCTGTTTCTGCATGTTCTGACAGGTGAAGGGAGTGCTGCTGTACCTGCAGATGTCTTCACAGTGCCAGGCTTCTTCTCCTCTCCTGGTTTGCTGTCTGTCTTGGAGGCTTAAAAAAACAGATGGTGATGCACAAAAGCACAGAGATAAAAATACTGAGCATCAAAACCTTATGTGTGTACAAGAACCTGTGTGTGCATCTCTGTCATACCCAGAGGCTTTCTGGCTGCGGTGGTAGGAACGGTGCGAGGAGACGCTGCCGTGCGCACTGATGAAGCAGTTTTACTGGCTGCTGTGGTAGCAGTTCCATTTTTGGTGGCAGTTGTGGAGCCTGTTGAGGAGGCAGTGCTAGGCTTTGGCACAAGGGGGCGCCTCTCTGTGGTTGTCTGAGGAGAGGGAGACAAATAAAAACACCAGGCAGGGATGTCAGGTGAGGAAGATTTATGAATGAAAGCATTTTCAGCATGAGCAAACGCTACAAATCCATCAAAAACCATCAACAGCTAATCATATTCTGTTAGCGCTAACATGAGTAATAAAACACACATCTGTAAATGATAAACTATCTTGTTATTAACATTTTAACTATTTGATCCGTTTTATTGTGTTGCACTGTTGCATGTGACCTAAGATGTTCATTGATATATCTACACTGTGCTATGTACACATGACAATAAGAGCCTTTCATCTTAAATCTTGTGTATACAGTATATTATTAGCCTATATTCCTGCTACTGCAGTATCTTTGACCTTTTTAAAGAACATTTGAATTATCCAGGATTGTGTATATTGTTTATAGCTATTGATATACTATTTTTCATTTTAGTTTTAATAACTTTTCCACTTTTAAGTATGTGTGTTTTACTGTTGAGCAGACTGGTCCTGTAATAAAAACATGTTGTTTGCCTGGCTCCTGTCATGAGCTCAGGCAAATGTTCAGAGACTTTACAGAGGAATTCAGGTCGAAGATGTGCGTGATACATGTAGACGCTACTTGACGATTGCACACAACATTCAGAAGCAGATTTCCCCTCATAACCCTACGATGATGCCACGCTCCACATACTGTACAGCTGAGCCGCTCTGCACTGAGTCACCCTGCAGCCCTGAGCCCTGGGAGGCTAAATAAAGGCTGCTAATTCTTCCGTTGTGGTGTCACACTGGTTGTAGTTAAGAAAAGTCAACCGAGCACGAATTGAAAAGGGGACATAACGTTCTCAATGACTGGACTGACAAAAAGTCAACTTTAGAGATTTGTGCTGGAAGCAGACAAGACTGCATCCCTGATAAAAGCAAACCATTTTAAGGGCATATTCATCTGTTCTAGAGACAAAATGCCCCCATGCATGGAATGAACCAGGAACGTTGCATTATGCTGGTAAATTATCCAGAATGCTGTGCAGAAATCAAATGCAAAGATATAATAATTTATAATAATAATATAATTTATAGAGTGTTGCAAGCAATGACATTTTCTTGTGTTACTAAATAGTGTACTAATGTTGACAAAACCACTAGCTAAGAATCTGTCCTGGAGCATTCAGTCATTCCGCTTGGTCTTCCTCGGCAGGTGAATTTGATATCATTGATCGGGGGTGTGAACATTTACATTTTTGTGTGCACTTCAGGACTTTTTAGGACTCATGTATTAGGTTAATTGAGTATCTGTATTGAACTAACAGGGATTCAAAGCCCTTAAAGTCAGGTGCTACAAATTGAAATCTCCAGAAGGGCTACTCAATGGAACTTGTGTTGCCATTGTTTCGTTAGCTACGGTTTCCAAGGTCATTAAGATGTTTTCAATCCAAAAATGTAATTATACTTAATATGATAATTATAAGCCATTAATAGAAACAGCAGTTGTGGAAACACCATAGTGGATGTTTACTGTATCCTCGCCTACAACAATACATGCTCTTATGGACCTTTACTTGATTGATTGTTGCCACACAATGTGAATTACTTCACTATTAAAATGGCAGGCTTATTAGAAAATGAAAAACTCATGAGCCTTTTGTAATGACTTTGTTATGTCTGTTGTTTCAAGTTGTGAGATGGAGAAGAATAAACAGCGACTAAAGGCATCTTAAAGATAACATGTTCGACATGATACATCAATGAATACATCTACTCATAAAAAACATCAGATACAACTTATAAACACTGCTCACCCTCGAGATGCGCCCTTTGATCGGGACTCATCAGATTTCCCTTCAATAGTGTTTTATTGTCACAGTTTATAGATTTTTTATCTCCACGGTCTACTGTATATTTTCTACTTTTTAATGCTGTTTAAATTCAATTTTGAGATGTTTAAATGTCTAGTGTTGTTTATTTCTACTCTTTAATTTGTACTTGAGTGCAATGCCTTGTTTTGTTGTTTTCTGCTTTGTTGTTTTCTGTTTTGTTGTTTTCTGCTTTGTTGTTTTCTGTTTTGTTGTTTTCTGTTTTGTTGTTTTCTGTTTTGTTGTTTTCTGCTGCTGCGACGCAAACATTTCCCAATTTGGGACCAATAAAGTACCTCTTATCTTAATCTTTTTTGAAATACTCAATTGTGAGTCTGTTTGAGAAGGCATGAGGCACTAGGACCAGATGTTCAGAAACTCGGTTTTGTGAGCCACAAATGAACAAAAGCTACGCAGGTAACCATGATGGTTAAACAATGGTTGGTTAGCGTCTTTATCCTTGATCCAAACTCATCAGAGGAAAGTCTCTGTCTCATTCTGCATCCTTTGACGGACACCCTGTCAGCTGAATCTTACCTTGGGCCTGACATCACGTGCAGTGGTGGAAATGGAGGATGCAGGGCGGCTGGTGGAAGTGGTGGAGGGCCGCTTTGCACCAACAGCTGCTGTGGTTGGTGCCTTGGCTGTTTTTCTATCTAAGATGGAGGTGCTGGTGGAGGAGGATGAAGGGCGCTTAGGAGTGGCTGTGAGTGGACCACCAGTAGCCGATGGACTTGGGCGTGTTTTAGCAGCTGCGCTCAGTTTGGTTGCCCCGACAGCAGGCTGATGACCAAAACATTCAGGAGCAATGGAGCGCAAAATAAGGAGGGAAAGCAAAGGAAAGAAACCATAAGGAAAATGGAGGATAAAAACTAAGCAACAAAAGCAGCATTATACTCAGAAATTATGAATGAAAATGTAGGAACATAAAAAAAAGGTATTGGGTTCCACAGTTACCTTTATGACCTTCCATAGTGCACTAATACTGTAGGTATAAAGAAGCAGTAGCAGAAGCTTTAGCGGCATGCACGGTGAATGGCTTTTTCCGTGATTTAAATCATGCTTGATTTCCGAAATACATATTGCCCATCAATTACCCATTACAAGAAAAAAGTTAACCACCGCATATTCAAGATAATATATTATAATCATATTTTAACTAGGGTGTAAAAACAAAGCAAATCAAAGTGTGTGTGGATTCATCAAATACCTGATTGCAGTAACATATTTGAATTTCCTTTAAATACAGTGCAAATTGCAATCAAAGTAATTACGGTATGTAAGACCATTTTCATAGAAGTATTTACTCAAGTGTGGCTGTGAGTTGTTGAACAGTCTGACTGTCGGCGTCAAGAACGTTTGTATGTGTATAAAATGTTAATGAATAATAGATAACATTATAGATAATATTATATGTGTTCACTAGTTTCACAGGTTTAAACCTGATGTATAGCCTTACAAACAGTAAAACATGTACAAATCTATCAAATCAAGCCAATAAATAAATACCCTTGTTCTGATTTTTTGTTCTTTGATTTTCCTAATTGATGGAATTTAACTTTGCAAAGGTAAAACCTCAAACCCCACCTGGACTGATGCAAGACAATGGGAAAAAGCATGGTTTACCGGGAAAAACAGTTGTCATGGTATGAAATGTAGATTTTTCTACTCGACCTTATAACTCATTGTGTCCATCATAACAATGTGAAGTTATAAGCTGTCCTGCATCTGCTCGCCATAGAAAACAAACCGCGTCTGTATCATTTCTTACATAGGAGCAAGTTTTAGTCTGGTGTGTCAAAATAGGGTATCAGTCTCAGCCATGGTTGTTTTGAGTATAGACTCTATGGCTCGTATCTGTGTGTCAGTGCGTCGGGGGGGGGGCTCCTACCTTGGGTTTCTTGTCTGCCAGGTCTCTGCTCAGTGGGGTGCTGCTTCCATTCGTTGCAGGTTTTGCTTTTTTGGCCTTGTCTCCTACATCTGTTTTTGCAGTCTTGTCCTTCTTGTCATCCTTTTTCTCCAGAACCTTCTTGTTGGCCTGTATTTTGACCTGCTTCTCTTCCTTATCGCTCTTCTTCGTTGGTGTTTCTACCTTGTCGTCTTTTTCTGTCTTCTTGGCTTTGTCTGCCTCTTCTTTCTTGGTCTCTTCCACCTCAAGGGACGTCTTTGTCTCCACGTCAGCCTCCTTCTCCAGCTGGTCGGGTGTCTGCAGTTGTTCTGGGGTCTTCTCCATGTTGTCCATCTGCTGCTCTTTGCCATCCTTCATCTCGGTTTTCTCATTCTTCTCTGTGTTTTTATTCTCGGTCTTCTCTTCCATTTTGGACTTTTCATTTTTGTCCACATTCTCTGTCACTTCTCCTTTCCTCTCTGCTGCTTCTGTCACCTTTACTTTCTCTGTCTTGTCGTCTTTAGCTGTCTTTGCCAATCTATCTGGTGATTCTTCAACCTTGTTCGTGTTATCCTCTTTCTCCTTCTGTGGCATTGGCTCCACTTTCTCTGCCTTTCTTTTTTCTTCCAGCTGTTCTGCCTCTGTCACCTTCACTTTGTCGGTCTCTTTCTCTGCTTTAACCGTTTCTTCCCCCTTTATTTCGTCCTCTTTCTCCTTCACCTTTTCTGCCTCTGTCACCTTCACTTTGTCGGTCTCTTTCTCTGCTTTAACCTTTTCTTCCCCCTTTATTTCGTCCTCTCTCTCCTTCTCTTTTTGTGTCTCCGTTTGTTTTTCCTTCTCCATCTCTTTCTCTGCTGGAGTATCACTGAATTCCACCTTCACGCTTTTACGCTCATCTTTATCCAGAGGATCGAACAGGTCCACCTTCTTTACATTGTCCTCCATCTTCTCTCCAATCTCTGCCTTCTCCATCTTGTCCGATTTTACTGAAAAGAAAAAGTAAAATAAATTAGAAACGTCATAATTAAATTGGTCTAAAATTCATGGTTCTTCAACAACTAAATAAGTTAAAAACCAACAAACTCATTCTGGAAGTGATTTGTTCATAAACATCTTATTTTTCGACCACTAAGAGGACTTAGAAATGCCTTAACATTGGATATAAGGACCATTTTGTCTGCACAGAACCCTTTAAGTCTCTTTGCAGTTTTCCTGCACGGTTCACTGAAGCAATACTTGTCTCTCCCCTGTGGAGAACGACAAGGTGTGTAAAGTGACTCAGTAAAGATATAACACTCTCCTCGGCATTCAAGCATTTCAAATGTGTTTTTATAAAAGGCCACAATAGATGAGATTGCTACGACATCCTCTCTCATTCATCTTTCCAGTTTTTCACAATCTGTCCTCCAATCTCTTCTGTCAAATACCATCTCATGAGACAGAAATAACCTATAAGGAAACGATCTCTTCCTGTTGCCTAGGCAGCCATACCAAGCAAGGATGCAGATGCAAGCAGTGCAACATGCATGCACAGGACATCACATACGTTTCAATTATAACCCATCAGCTGAGATGTTCCCGAACAAAAAAAAACACACATTTTAGACAAAATACTACGAGTCTGGGAGATGTTGCTGGCCTGCTAAACCAAATATCATGCAATATAAACAAGCGTAAAATAAGGTATTTCTTTCATGTTGATTCATTGAATGAAAGCATCATATGACCTCAAGTGATGATGACCTAACGGTGGAGCTGAGGACGGTGAAAGATACTGACTCTGGCTGCGTCTATGTTAAGGAGCTAGATCCTCTAATGTTCACTGCAACAGTTATTAGCAGTGAATACTGTGCTATCTTTCTAATCGACATACAGTGGGGCAAAAAAGTATTTAGTCAGCCACCAATTGTGCAAGTTCTCCCACTTAAAAAGATGAGAGAGGCCTGTAATTTTCATCCTAGGTATACCTCAACTATGAGAAAAAAAAATCCAGAAATTCACATTGTCTGATTTTTAAAGAATTTATTTGCAAATTATGGTGGAAAATAAGTATTTGGTCAATAACAAACAAACAAGATTTCTGGCTCTCACAGACCTGTAACTTCTTCTTTAAGAGCCTCCTCTGTCCTCCACTTGTTAACTGTATTAATGGCACCTGTTTGAACTCGTTATCAGTATAAAAGACACCTGTCCACAACCTCAAACAGTCACACTCCAAACTCCACTATGGCCAAGACCAAAGAGCTGTCAAAGGAAACCAGAAACAAAATTGTAGACCTGCGCCAGGCTGGGAAGACTGAATCTGCAATAGGTAAGCAGCTTGGTGTGAAGAAATCAACTGTGGGAGCAATTATTAGAAAATGGAAGACATACAAGACCACTGATAATCTCCCTCCATCTGGGGCTCCACGCAAGATCTCACCCCGTGGGGTCAAAATGATCAGAAGAACGGTGAGCAAAAATCCCAGAACCACACGGGGGGACCTAGTCAATGACCTGCAGAGAGCTGGGACCAAAGTAACAAAGGCTACCATCAGTAACACACTACGCCGCCAGGGACTCAAATCCTGCAGTGCCAGACGTGTCCCCCTGATTAAGCCAGTACATGTCCAGGCCCGTCTGAAGTTTGCTAGAGAGCATTTAGATGATCCAGAAGAGGATTGGGAGAATGTCATATGGTCAGATGAAACCAAAATAGAACTTTTTGGTAAAAACTCAACTAGACGTGTTTGGAGGAGAAAGAATGCTGAGTTGCATCCAAAGAACACCATACCTACTGTGAAACATGGGGGTGGAAACATCATGCTTTGGGGCTGTTNTCTCTCTCTCTCTCTCTATCTCTCCTTTTCTCTCGCGAAAGGGCGAGTAAAGAGGGCACAATAATGAGGTTTCAATTACATTTGAACTTTATTACATGAGGTTAAACTTACATTATTAATACAACCAACAACAACACCTTCGCGCGTCATTATACTCGGGTAATTGACTCAACATTTTGTAGTGAAATTTACCTTCTAGGGGTATTCCGGTGAGCCTAGCATAGGTCCGGCCCCCTCTCTCTCTCTCCTGACAGCCTGTCAGTATCTCATGCAGCTCACTGATCCAGTAATGAGTGACCCGACAGTGAAGAACTAGTTTTGCACCGCTCACCGGTCCGTCACAGCGGGTGGAGCTGCAGGATTTCTGCTTCACACACGTTGCATACCGCTATTTTAACGGTCTTTTTCGGACACCTTAAAATACTGCCAGACTGGTGAAGCCATTTTGGCGAGCTTGTTTTGCCGCGCACAAAGAAAAGTGTCATATATTTTACGTCATGTGATCGGCTCTCGCGATCGTCATTTTTAGAGAGCACCGATCGATCGGCAGAGAGTGAGTATCGGCCGATATCGATCGGCGGCCGATTGATCGGAGCATCCCTATAGGTGGACTGAGAAGGTAGAAGGCAAACTCCAATCTCCTGAACTCATTGACCACATAATGTGTCAGATATACTTTATTGGTGGGCATAAACTGGCGTTTATTTGGCAAAAACTGTTTTGACCGGAGGCGTTATGTTTTTTAGATCTACTCCATATTTGTGAATGTTGTGTGTGACAAACGTCAACTTTGACTGAAAGGTGAACTGATTTAGAAAATGTTTATTTGGTGGTCAAACGTCAAGGTCACTTTGTCTGGCCATAACTCTAGAATATATGTGCTATTTATTCAAATTGAATACAAATGTCTTATAGGATAAAGATATTTTATTTGGCCCGCACACCTGATATAATAGTGAATGTGCATGCAGTACTTTTTTTTGCACCAAATAATTCGCCAAATTCTTAGGCAAACCTTTGAAGATGACCTGTTCAAACAGGCACCACATGAAGAAAACACAAAATCAGCCCCAAACAATAAGTGCAAACCCGCTGCCTGATTGTTACTGACACACCCCCTGCTGCACATCGCCTGACACTTCCTGGAAGTCAAGCTCATGGTGGGTCACCAAAATACCAAACCTGCATGCACCTTCATGGAAATGCCACATGCCTGAAGCAAAGTCCCACCATTCACTGGGTTCTGCCAAAACAACTCCTGGATCTTATTGTCCTACATGATGTTGTGTTTTCACGAACATGGTAAATCAGATAAAAGGCTCTCGAAACAAATACAAAAGAAGCTCAGCCCTTAAAAACCTAAACGGGCTTCAACGCATGAGGAGCAAGAAAATATCTCTCTGCCATGCCATTACATTGTTAGACTGATTTGGAATTGGAAGTACTATATTTGGTTTGCTGGAAATGAAATAATAACAACCTATCAGGTAAGAATGGGATTATATATCTATTTATATGATAGTATAAAAAGAAAAACTCCAAATGAGCAAGATAGTTACAAGAGTCTAACCTGTATTTTTGTAGGTTTCTGGCATAGCTCAAATGGATTTGATATTGACACTGGAATTAGTAAAGCCTAGTCTTCTAGTATAGATAGGATTTGTTTATGTAAAGGGCCCTGAAAGGACAAACGTGTGTGTGGATTGATATATCATTCAATGTACTTCATTGACATTCAGTGCAACTGCTCCAAAGAACCTCCACATCTTAAAGCAGGCGAAAAAAGAACTTTTCAAAGGCTTTTGTTTGTTAGAGCAAATAGCATGATGCATTAGACAGACCAGACAGAAGCATTGTACCCTTCAGCCTAGTCCCGTCCTGTTCATGGTGTGTCACAGGACGACATGTGCACCCACACCAATGCTGCCACCTTCCTTCAAGTCCAGCTTTCCTGTTCACCCTCACTTCCTTTATTGCCCTTTTTATTAAATGTCCCCCTATTTGCCTTTCTTCTTCAACTTATTTTTTCACCCTCCCTTCACACTCCAATCTTCCGTTTGTTTCCTGCTTCTATATCTGTCACCTACTTACTGCTTTTATACCTTATTTGTATTCGCCCTATTCTGTCCTGCCTCTTGTCTGGCTGCCCTAAATACATCTTTATTTTATTTCTCTTCTCCTCCCAAAATTGGCCAACAGTCAGACCTATTTATTGCTTTTACCTCCATCTTTCTGCCCTCATCTGCCTGGATCCCCATCTCACCCTCTGTCCCGCCATTCCTCGCACTGTCCCCGTTTGCCTGTCTGCCTTTTACAAATCACTGTTCCAGACAGACATCCAGCCATCAGTCCAATCCGACGACCAAGGGAACGCCTGTAACCGCCGGCCATTTTGACTGGCACTGGCCAGAAACACACACACACACAAAGCTCAGCCCAGGACAAAAAACAAATCTCTCTCACTCTTTCCATCCCTTGCTTTCTCGTCACATAGTGACCTTTCCCTAAAACACATTGGATGATCCATATACATGGAACATTCCCTCTGACAGTTTACATATGATTCAAATCACAAAATGATATATTGACACCATCTGATGCTCATATTTAACACACATATGGCATGATTGTTAGGTATATTTATGTCTCACTATGAGTAATGTTATTTAACTTATCTGAAATGATCAAGTACATTTATATTTTAAATATATAATACAGATTTGTGTTACCCAGAACCTGCAAGGATTCTATTGATGTGGATGTGCCTTGTGTTGATATTGAAGCTTTCAATGTGAGAATCTGTGCAGAAAGTGTTAAGTTGCATTGACACTAAATAATACCTAAACTATTTATGTCAGTATTCTTTCAAAATACAACTTTAGAGCACCAGAGTGGTACACATGTCAAAGTGTTATTTGGTTTATAAAGACAGAAGGTTAACGTGGAACAACAGCAAGTTCAAACAGGAATGAGAAAAAAAGGAAAACATGATCAAATATACTATAGCCGAGTTAAAAAGGCCACTATTAGTCAAAATATGGTGTTTTGGATTAAAGTTTTTGTAGCGGACAGATTTAGTTGCAAGTTTCCTTATCCCATGTTACTCTGGAAACACACAATAACACCCCATATTGCTGTAAATCACTGTAACCCAATCGAAATCACAACTTTGGTGCGATCAGGAAGACAGAATAACAAAGATGGAACTGAAAGTGTTTCTGTGCAACACGACAAGCTGAGTTCCTGTTAAATGCTTACAGGCTCGACTCGGTGTCTGTCGGAGCGATACAGAATTATGTGTGTGTGATTGTCTTTGTGCATGTATGAGCATGTCTGACTTTAATGAATATTCCTTACATGCTACGTGGCTAAATCGTAACCCAGGTGGATAAACTGGTGGAGGCAGTGTATATATGTAAGAACTTGTGTTTTTTATATTTAAATATCAACGTGTCTGTAAGAATAAGAATGCGGTCATATAGGGGGTTACAGAGTCCTCCTCTCAACATGTAACCAGATGCATTCTGAAAGAAACAAGGTCTCTTTACCAGAGGCTTTACTCCTCATCCCTGTCCTCTATAACACTTCATCCCACACCCCCCTCTTTTCCTCTTCTTCTCTCTCATACCATGTTTACATTGGACTGGCTGGGTGCAGTTGTAGTTTTGCACATACACACATGCTTAGGTTGTCTATTCTGGTAGGATGCATACACGCTTATAAAAACATTGTGTGTGTGTGTGTGTACGTACACGTTGTACTTTTTCCGTAAGAGAGAGAGAAAGAAAGAGGTTGGGGGGACAACATGTGGAGTGAAATAAAAAACTAGAAGGGAGGGGGCTTACTCGTTCCACCACAGTGGGTGGGATCTGAGTTCTGTTAGCAGCCAATTGAAAGCCACAACTGGGTCACATGACTACTGTACTAATCAGTGAGTGAACCAAACAGAGAGAGAGAAAGAGGGAGGGGCACAGGGGAGAGATCTGTACATGCAGTTCACGCTCAGTGTGTGTTTGAGTTCAGAGCGGAAGGCTCAGCACAAGAGACTCCACGCGCATACACAGAGCACACCTGAGAGACTGAACAAAAAAAGAACAACAGGACAACAAAGGAAAGAAGGAGAGAAGGGAAGATAAGTGGTGAAGATTACCTTTATACACCTGATACTGAGACAAAGACAGCCTGTGAAACAAAGGAAGGGGAAGGAACAGAAAAAAAAGGAGAGACACCATGTCTTCTCTCTCCAATCAGCAGCCTGGCTCTCCTTTCTCAGAGTACAGTGAGCTGTGTAAGGTGCCGTCCCTGGCGCCCACCGGGCCAACTCAGAGCTGGGATTGGCAGCCCCCCTTAGGCATGGATATGGGTCCCCCAAGGGGCTTGATGGTAGGTGTCGGGGCTCTGACACCGACTGGACTGACAGATGAAGACAAGCTGTGCTTCTTCGAGCAGCCTGGCAGGGGCAGCATGGATGCGGAGCTGAAGGTGCAGGGCAGGGTTGGGGGCATCTCTGGAAGCACCTCGCTTGGTAATGCATCACTGGGCAGTGCAGGGGAAAGCCCAGACAGCCCTCTATCTTCCTCCCTATCACCCTCCCCAGCTTTCCCAGGCAGACTACCCTCTGCCCTAGGATGTGGCGGTATCAGCAATGTCTCCCTGCCACCAGTTCCTGGATCTCCAGCCAGGCGTATGGAGCTGTCATCACCCATTGGTGCTATTCCTACACACCAAATTGGAGTCTCACTGATGGAAGCTAGCTCAGTAGATGGTGACTTGCCATCTGAACCATGGAACCACTCCAGTTTTGCTGAATATAGTCCAAAGGTTGCCATGCCCCAGGTGGCCCCTAACTACTGTGCCATTGGAGTTGTCAAAGACAACATTTTGGAGACGGGCGATGAGGTTTTGGCTGGAGCCGGGGCAGCCCTTGGGGCCCAACAATTATCAGAGGGCTCTTCAGGGGACAACAGTGAGGAGGAAGAGATAGGAGAGGATGAAGAGTTGGAGCCTTGTTTTATGGGGCGAGCTGAGCAACAGAGGAAGGCTATGCGTCGCGCAATGTCAGAATCTTCCCACCTATTGGTACCAACCAGTCTTGAACTACCTGATAAGTACCCAAGTGGAGATGAGGCCGGAATGGACCAGCTGGTGATACCCATGGGTGGTCCACGTCGTTCACCACACTCCATGAAGCGCTCGCTTACTGTCGCCGAAGATCAGCCCCAGACCCCTTTGCCCACCCTCTCAGCAGCGGGCGCCACGCAAAACGACCTGAGGCAGTCCCCACCTGAGCCTCGCCTCAGCCTCTCCCCATTCCCACAGCTGAAGGACTGCAACACTGGCTTCCCTCTGTCACCAGTAGAGGCATCAGTGGAGGGCTCTAAGATGGAGAAGGAGCCAGGTGGCATTGTGCTTTCAGTGCCCCTCAGCCCCAAGGGGTTCAGCGGTACCAGTTCTTCTCTGCCTGTAGACTCAAACACTGAAGGGAAAACTGATCCCAAATCTGAAGTGTCTAAAGGTGCTGAGTTTGATGGCAATGAAGCAAATACTTACCTCAACACTAGTGCAGATGTAGACTTTGAAGCTGGCAACACATCGACATGGGACATTGGTGGTGACCTTGCTACTGGTGGCTTAAACTCCAACACTAACCCCTTCATCACAGCAGATGGTAGGTGGCGGTCATGTTTGCTGTCTCGCAATTTTAATTGTGTTGGATCATCAACTATCAGAGGCTGAGTGGCAAACATGCTGATATGGTGAAATGGACTTTGTAGGTTAAGCATTTACTGGTCACAGTACTGCTAAAGGTTTCTGGATAGTGCTATGTATATATTACAAAGACCTTTGTGGAAAGCTCTGTGGATATAAACATGTAATGTATTACTTGATCGGTCAGACAATTGTCTGATCAGTCAGTCTGGTCATTTTCTTAAAAACAATCCAGGTACAATGCACGGCAGAGTTTTCAACTAAAATCTTAGAAACTACGGTCTCTTCCTATGAAAGTGGTACGGAAGTCCATTGATGTTATTCATCCTTGACAACTGCAGAACACCAAGAAAAAGGGTTTTGAAGCTGTTGAGTTAGGTGCAGCATGCAGGCAGGGAATTAGGTTAAGCCAAATAAAAAGAGGACGTGTTGATCAAGCATCTCAGTTTTTCCCTTATCGTTGAGGACTTCTTTTAAGGTGAGAAAAATATTTAAACTAAATGTTGTGGGTTCTCCAGGTGCAAAGATACTATAGGTTGTGGGTGTATTGGTCTATTGATAAAGGCAGTGATTGTTCATTAATTTTGCAAATCCTTCATTTACTGGCAGTTAGTTTCAAACCGGACTTGGTTTTCTGGTTTTAGCTTGCAAATGGCTTTGGCTTAGAAATAGCTGCAGCGGCAGACTGAAAGGAGGGGTGTCAGACAGCAAGAGAAAGACGGGAGAGCTAAAGAGAAAGAATGGAAAGCTGAGAGAAGTCGACAGCAACAGAACAGCCCCCCGCGGGCTACTTGACATTCCACGATGGTAGTATCTGTCTCATTGTGTTGGTCAAACACTGCATGCCAATTTTAGATACAGATCAGTCATAAAACTGTCCAGAATGTGTGAATGGATCAATGTGTGTGAACACTGTTACAACAGGTACATTGTATTATTTTTTGCATTTATGGACAATGTGCGACAGGGTGTGTCTGATGATGTGCATACAGATGTGTGTTTGCAGCACAATACGCTTGCAATTTGAGGTCGTTTAGTAGCTGACTCTCCAGCTGACATTTACATGCAGGGTCAGGGTAACAGGGCTCATTCCAGCTTATGGAGGCTTTGTCTTTGTCCAACCTAGTTTTTTTCTCATAGTCCATGCTTCCATCATTTTGTCCATGCTTCCATCATTTTCAGTTTGTATTCAATGCAGCTTCTCGTTACTTCTTTCTTTCTGTTGCTCTGATTGCTCATTAGATTCTTGCTAAAGATAGGCAGAGCAAGATGGCTTATAGCGGGTCATGTTGAATGATGCCTCTGAGTCAAAATGGGGTCACTGACTGGGAAGTGTGGCCCAGTATGGTGGTGCTTTCTGCAATAACTTATTTTTCTTTCACTTTGTGTCCATCTCACACTTTTTCTCTCTAGTGCTTTTTCCATTATTTTTTCTCTTTCTTTTCCTCTCGCCTGCACGCCATGTTTTTTTTTAACCACCAGCCACAAAGCCAAGGGTGGCAGAGGCTTTCAGGAGAATTAAGGGAGCAATGGTCTCTTTTTTTTTTGTGCCCCTTAAGGTTTAAACAACAGCCTGTGGCAAGGTCATCCTGCCACAGGCTGCGTGTTGTGTTTATGCATCTGTTTGCTTTCTTACTAAGGTTGTTGACATATTTCTGTTGCTCCTGTTGTTGTGTAAAAACATTTTATATTCACAGTGAAACAAATCATAAAATGCATGATGTTTTCTTGGTTCCTTGAAAAAAACATGATCAGGAGTTTTCCAAGACTGCAAAGTAGTGTAGGCAATGCATGAACGGCTATTTTATGAGCGTCAAATGATGGCTTTGCACTAACTCTCCATCTCTATAGAGAGGTTGTGGGAAACGATGATAAGCAGATTTGAAAAATAAGACATAGGATTAGGGAAAAAAAGAAACATTGAATTGAGTGTTTTCTTCAGCATCACAAAAAAAAAAATATATATATATATACTGTATATTCAATACAATTCAAAGTATCCTCACTATACTCTTTTTTTTAATTATCCTGAAATCATCGATACAAAGTTTGGCCAGATGAGACATGCACAGCCTCGGCCATACGGCTTTACATAAATGGTGGGTTAACCAAACAAATATAGCTAATGGTTTAAAGGGTTCATTACAAACTGCAGACTAATAACTGGGCTGCCAGTGAGTCTTTATTAGACAGCCAAACAGAGGGTCTCACACTTCAGATAGGACATTAAACCACTAAGTCCACTTTCTAATCTGTAACCACTTCACAACCACTTTAAATTGTCTACTGTGTTTGATGTGCTACCAAAGGGCAGTGATGGAGTGTAGCTTTCACTTCACTGAGAGTGTTGTCGATTCTAACAAACTCCACTCAGCCAGAGAGCTTCAAGTGTTGTGAAGCAAAGGGTTTTGATAAGAGTGTCTGTGTGAGAGCTGATTTACATAATTAACTTGAGGAGCCAAATGAAGGCTTTAGAATTTGGTCCCGAATAGTGTATTAAGGATGAATTGAAACTTCATTTGGTCAGATTTCATTTGAACATTGCTTATTTGCTTTAGAGTCCTGAAAGATCATACACTTTTTCAAGTGCATTTCACTAAAGTACTTTCAATGTTGAGGAAGCACCTTGTGCTCTAAACACTATAGGTCAGTGTGATGCAAAAAGTCTTAAGAGATTAAGCCACTAAGAAGGTAATAGAAGAAGCAAAGACATTCTTAAATGTATGCCTACAGTATGTTTCACATTCAAGTAATTTAATCAGAATTATTGCTTCACTGACCTTCTTACTTGTCCTACATTTCAAAAAATTACGAGGCATCATAAAACATTTTTTTTTTTAATGAGAGTGTAGAATCTGCATATTTTACCATATGAGTAAGAAAAAAAACTGAGTTAAGGCGGTGCTCTTCAGGAGAGTCCAGGCTTAACGTCCCTAAATGAGCTGTAAGTGTTATCATTATGCTAATGAAACCTTTCAATGAATTGGCTCACTTCACCCAGAAGCTCATTGTTCTCTGCCCTCCTGAGCTATATATTATAAAAGAGGTTGGTAACCCCGGGCAATCCCGGAGCTTCAGTAGCTCCGCCAATGCTTCAGTTTGAGATCCAAAAAAGCCGTTAGGAAGGGCTTTCCCCCCCATGCTTTAATGGTGGTGCAAAACATTATGTCCATATGATGGTGGGTTTTGACAACAAAGATGATTTCAGGTGCAAATTCAATCGTCATGACTTACTTAATGATATAGAGTTTGCACTAACATCTTCCTTGACCTCCATTGTAGCAGCTTGTTCTCATGGAATATGTCCCTCAGTAATGCCAACCTACACCCCCAAGGCACACTGTGATTGATGCTTCCAATCACAAGCCTTGTCAATATTTGATGAGGGGAAAAGATTGCTTTTCCCTTTTCCTTTTCTTCTTTCTGGTAGTCCAACTGTTATCAGGTCACACATTGAGCTCATGTAATAGGTGTCATTCCCCAATATTCTCCTTTTGCTTTTAGGGATTTTTCATCACATTTTTTGCTAGAATTTGATAGTGAAATATGAGAAAATGGGAATAGAAGTTGCAGCATTTTGTAAAAAACAGAGAGAAAGAAAGACACAAATGTGGATTTCCTATCAATTGTGACACCTCGATAACAATATAAAGTGTAGGTGCAATACCAACATGCGTAAAAGAGTATTGTGAAAAAAATCCCACTTGAAAGAGTGTGAGAGTGTGGGTGTCACCTCCCACTGTTTGCTTAACCACTACTAAAACTACTAAACTACTACCATTGGCTTTCAGATGTCTGCCCTGATATCAGATGTCTGCCCTGATATCAGATGTCTGCCCTGATTAAAGGATCTCATTGTGTACTGTTTAGAAAAAGAAGGCCTTGTTTGTTTATTTTCATTACTTCCATTCCTCTTGTTCCTTGTCCTTTGTCTTGTCACACAGCTGTCTCATTGTATTAAGGTCACTCCTTTCCTTCTTGTATATACTTACCTATTGGTTCACTGTGGTTGGTCTGATGCCTGTGACTGTCTCAGGTATGGGGTTGCTGGATATTATATAAGCTAACAAAGTCATTGAATCTGACTTACGACTTACCTTCATTCCCTGCCATGTCCTCCTTACATCTCTTTTAGTCCCTGTGTTTTTTAATGCTCATAATGGGCATGGTACCATTTTCCTAAGTAGCTATAAAATAGAAGCTAATCAAAAAAAAATAGATAAGAAAGGGAACGCATAACCAATCCAAATCACTCCTTCTGTTTTGCCTTTGCAAAAGTCTTCCTACTTATTCCCTTTCCCTTCCCACTTACCTCTGTATCTGCTAATCAATATTTCCCACGCTTTCTCCGGAATCAAAGGCAACTCCTGCTCTTTCCTTTATCATCATGCTCCTTTTTCGAAGTCCTCTGACGTCGATTATCTGATCATTTGGCTAAAAATAACAGGAAGGTGACCGAAGTGAGTGGGAGTGAGAATCAATAATTGTGTCCAATAGTGCTTATGATGAATCTGCAGTGAGGTCAAGGATAGGTGAAGAGCTGATGTGCTAATGAAACACCTAGTACTCATGTCTGTAGTCCCTGGGTTTTTTCATCTTTATTCGTCTCATATTCGGTTTGTTACTGTAGGTAATGAAGCCTGAAAGAGAAATGTAAGAGTTGCTATTCTGCCTGTTGATCAGCACCATTTCGATACCTATGGGGTGGGCATCAGTACACAAACGGGCCCACTGATGTCAGCATTTTAATGATGTGAATTTATGACAAGTTTTTATTTTGGACATTAGTCCTGTTTGTACTTACCAAGTAAATAGCTAATAGCTGACAGGGCAAGAAACAGAGGCGGTAAGAGAATCAGACATGTTAATACACCTCCTGATTAGTCAGACTTATTAGGACATTTTCAGAAAGACATTCTGTATAAACCTGACTTGACATTCTGGATGAGGTTTTTGTAGTTTTGCTTGTTGAATTTAGCCACTAATCAACACATATTGCAGTTAAAGCAGTAGTGGCTGTGATACAAGGTTGATAGAGTCCACTACACCTTAGAGCTTAATTGCCACAATTTCATTCCACAGCCATAGATTTAGTGTGTTTAGTTTAGTTTCCAAGGATTATTTCTCAACTAAATGTCCATAAATCAGCTTAGGAATCCAAGAAAAAGACGTTGCTATCAGCTAATTCAGCAAACTTCAGCAACATGCCCAAACACCACAAAGTAAACAAATATAGGCTGAAAAAAGATGGTACCTACATGAGGTTTTGCAAGGGTATGTGTGACATTGATGTGACAGGTACAGTGGGGCAAAAAAGTATTTATTCAGCCACCAATTGTGCAAGTTCTCCCACTTAAAAAGATGAGAGAGGCCTGTTATTTTCATCCTAGGTATACCTCAACTATGAGAGACAAAATGAGAAAAAAAAAATCCAGAAAATCACATTGTCTGATTTTTAAATACTTTATTTGCAAATTATGGTGAAAAATAAGTATTTGGTCAATAACAAAAGTTAATCTCAATACTTTTGTTATATACCCTTTGTTGGCAATGACAGAGGTCAAACGTTTTCTGTAAGTCTTCACAAGGTTTTCACACTGTTGCTGGTATTTTGGCCCATTCCTCCATGCAGATCTCCTCTAGAGCAGTGATGTTTTGGGGCTGTCGCTGGGCAACACGGACTTTCAACTCCCTCCAAAGATTTTCTATGGGGTTGAGATCTGGAGACTGGCTAGGCCACTCCAGGACCTTGAAATGCTTCTTACGAAGCCACTCCTTCGTTGCCCGGGCGGTGTGTTTGGGATCATTGTCATGCTGAAAGACCCAGCCACGTTTCATCTTCAATGCCCTTGCTGATGGAAGGAGGTTGTCACTCAAAATCTCACGATACATGGCCCCATTCATTCGCATAGGTTAGTTTCCCAGCACGGTGCAACGGATTGCAGTAGCAGCGGACGATCCCGACCGGGCAACGAGCGGTTGAGTTTTAGAACTTAACCAATTGCGGTGTCAAACACGAAAGGCGTAAGTGATAATTGCGAGTCCGCTGGCGTGAGCGAACTAAAGACTTCCGGGCCGATTCGACTTCCGCGTCTAAAAGAACCCTGGGGACCGTGTAATAATAACCAGGACTTTATAACTAACCTAATTTCGAGATTGCATTTCCGGGTCGGGAGGTTAGAAGCGAAGACTCCACGCCTCGGTCGCGGTTGGTTGCCTCCCTTTCGGGATACTTTACTTCTCTTATCTATACGCCCTCTATTAAAGTTATCGTATAAACACGAAACCTTTTTTATATAGTTTTATATTTAAATATAAGACTACTACAATCATCCGGTCGTCTCTTCCGGAACNCCGCCCCGCGGGCCCACCACCTACGAGAAACAGCGATGGGGTCGGGTGCGCTGCCAGAAGGGTGGCAGTGAAGGCAGAGGGTCTCGACGGACCAGACCCGGGCGCGGGTCTGGTCCGTCGAGACCCTCTGCCTTCACTGCCACCCTTCTGGCAGCGCACCCGACCCCATCGCTGTTTCTCGTAGGTGGTGGGCCCGCGGGGCGGAGAAGCGGAGGTGTTGCCCACGTTTCCTTTTCGGGCTGTGCCCGGCCGGGCTCCGTGGCAAGCCCGGACACCAGACGCTCGCTGACGAGTCCTCCTTCTGGGCCTGGCTCCAGAAGGGGACCCCGGGCTTCCTCCGGGCCGGGTATCCTCACTTCTTTGTTGTTCTTTCATGAGGTCTTGTGAACCAATCTTAGTCTGGCCCCTTGCCTGAGACCAATTTGCCATGGGGGACCCTACCAGGAACACAAGGTTCCAGACAACACAGCCCCCAGATTCATCAGGGCACACAAACCTCTCTACCACGGTAAGGTGCTGGTTCTTCAGAGAGGGATGCAAAGTTATTTGCAAAATGTTAAAATGAACTTCATTCTCTTTAGCCATCTATCAACATTTAACTCTGAATCACTGTAAATGTAATAATAAACAATATAATCATAATATAAATGAATATATCAAATAAATATATATATATTATAAATACATTGATTTGAATGTCTTAATAGGTCACCCAAAGGACATTTCACGTTTGAATTGTATTCCATTGAAACTTAATATATAAAAGACAAAACAGTGACCAATGGGAATCAGCTAATATTTCCTACCCTCCCCAATATCCATTGAATAAAGCCCGCTAAATAATATAAACCAACAATGTGCTGGGACCTTGAAGAGAAGCTTAAATGCCAATATGTGAGTTTTGCCTGCATTTATTGGACTGACCCCAGTCATATTTCATTAAGAAATCGGTTCTTGAGCCTGTCATAGAAAAATAAAAAAGCACCTTCAAGTGTTGATATGTCTTACTGTAAGTAGAAGAATGTGGCTCTGAAAGCTTTTCAAACCAAAGAATGCAAATGAGATCACACAGTGTGTCATTAACACCTGACCCAGGGCTCAGATAGTATCATCTAGCTGCAGAGGCACAGGACTTCAGTTCTGCTCCAACCTGCACCACCTACAGGCCAGACAGTCACAGCAGCTGCAGGGCAAAGATGCAGGTGTTGGATCCAGCATCTGGATGTGTACAGGTCAGGAAAGTACAAGCTTTTGCCACAACTGCAGATTTGTATAGGTTACGTTTCTTTCCCATTTATTTTCAATTTGGTGTGTTTAGGAAATTTTGCATACTTGCTCTATTTTTCTGAATTGTTTTTTATTTGAAAACTATTTGCTGTAGACAAATGTTACTTTTTACCGACAATTAGTGTGATGGAGCTTTTGTCACTTACAACTGATGGACACTTAATTTTACCGCTAGACCCAAATATATTTTTTTAATAAAACATTTACCTCTGACTTTTACTCTGTGTTGCAGTACTGTTTCTACAGTACCTCCCCCTCCCTATCCTTTAACTCTACTATAACTCATTGTTTTAATTCTCAAACTGACTGAGTCACTTCTATTTGTGACCTAAACCGGACTCAGACTTCTAAAAACTTCTTAGAATCTGCACATTAAAGTATATATCATATAAAATATTTGGATAAAATATTACAAATCTGGGTGTTCCCTCAGAGTGTTTTAGCAGAAGTAGCAGGGCACAGAGAGGCATCGGCAGCATCAGCAGGGAAGACTTCTCCTCAGAAGGAATCAAGGAGCGTCGTCCTGCAAAACACCAGGATCAGCACGGGGAAAACCAACGGTGTGGACATCTCATTTGTGCCAAAAACGGTAGGGCCCATACATTCAAAAAAGCCAATCCAAAAATACTTATTTTCCTAATTTTACAACAGATGCTTGTGATTAGCATTTGACCTCAGCCAATGATGGGTTTTACTCTCTACCTCATGTTTTCCCAAAATCACAAGTGAGAAAAGTTTTTCATTTACAGTTCTGATAAAAAACTAAAACATATTTTAAAATAAAGTATTTCATTTGTACCTTTACATTTAAAGAAATACAATATTTAATTTGTACCCTTACATTTAAAGAACTTAAAGGTAGGGTAGGTAAGAATGGAGAAACCAGCTAGATTGCGCTAGACTTTGAAAGTACGCAGCCGAAAAAAATCTGCCCCTTCCTTCAGACTTCCTTACAGAGCCCCTCCTCCAACACACACGAACGCGCACACGACCAATGAGGGCATGAGATAAGTTTGTGCACAGATGGAAGGCTGACAGGCAGGTAGGCCATCCAATCATCTGACCCGTCGTGCTTTTTACAGCGCTACGGCTTCCACAGATGAAATATTTGTATATATTTATTGTCAACGCATTTAATTTATTCATTGCTATCGGGATGTTAAGAGCATTCCATGGAATATAACAAAAAGTGTTTCTGAAGTGAATTACCTACCCTACCTTTAAGGCAGGTTTCAGGGCAAAATTATTCAAAAGACACTTAATAAAATGGATTACCAGAACTGTGTTTTACCTTTTGCCACTCAGGGCTTCTATACTACCTGCTCACTAAATGTGTGTATACAAAAGCCGTTGAATTATGGTCAGTCTTACACACTTCTGAACCCAGCCTACTGAGTCCTTACTCACATTTCGCACTCTGTTTACATTCATTGTCTGTCAGGTTTGGGGGAAGCCGCCTACCACCAGCCAGCTGATGTCGAAGATAGAGAGACGGAAGGAGCCCTTATCCCTGGAAGTGGACTTTGACGACTTCATGATGCCTTTCAACCACAACAACCAGAGGAAACCCACAGACCAGACCGGGGGAAGGTTAGGCAGCAAGAGACACTCAGACTTTCTGAATCCTAGTCTGTTAACCGAGCTCGCTGGCCACCTCTCAAATGGGACATTGGATTGACTTGGGATGAATATATCTTCGAAACAACTGCTTTAATAGTAGGACATGAACAATTTATATACATAGACAGAAATTGTGAGAATAACATTACATTTTATCACGCTCAATTACCAAGGGGGGACTCTGCTTTTATTAATAATCGAAAATAGTCAATAGTCACTTTTTAGGTAAACACTATTCAGGACTGTGTATCCACAATATTCAGCATGGACTGTGTTTTTGTCTTTTCAGTCAAAACACTAAATTAATATCTTTATATTTCTGTTGATACACTGGAAGATGATGAGATGTTGTACATAAATACTTAATTTGTGGCTGTTGAAATGACTCTGATTTCAGCCTGGTTCAAACTGGCAGCCATGACACAGGTAGGCTCACAGTTTCTATCCTAAAACAACTGTCAGGTGTCCCTCTTGAGGTAACTGACCATTTACATGCACAAAAACCTATACAACACACTACAGGACAGGGAGAATCCCCCAAAGTATTATAGGGCCGCTTTAAGTACCCTTAGACTGCTTCAGATAAACTCTTGAAGGTCATTTTGCAGATTTAACCCCATAGCACAAACATTGGAATTACTTTAGGAAGGGATTTCTTAATTGCTAAGATGTATTATTACAGAAAGCAATGTATCACGATACTGAAAGGTATTATTTGGAAGGGGAACAAGAACATGTCATTATAAAACAGACCACGGAAAAGTCTTCACACTACATGTCACAGTTAGTTCTTCCAAACTCCTCTTTCCTTTACTATCTGCCTTGTGTGACCCACTATTGAACTACGACCATCTTAAATGATGCCTAACATGAAGAGGACATTCTAATATTAAATATGCATGAAGTCTCAGGTTTGAATATATTAAGTTAGGCATATATTAATAGAAAGGAATTAGCTCAAATTACTTCTCACTGACAGGCCCACTAATCTTTCTCAGCAAAACCTATGGATAGTGTATTAGGTCTCCAGTAGTTTTAGTACTAGAGGCTGTTGCCGATTTCAGAGGCAAAGCTCTACTGTAAGTACATACTGCAGTTAGGAAGATGTTTAAAATCCTCCCCTGACTCTGCAGTGCTGGAGCTGCAGAGAGAGACATGGAGAGACTGTTAGTGGCTGGATGGGAAAAACATTTTATTTAGATAGTCTAACTACCATAGTCTACACAAGTGTTTCTCAAAGTGGAGGGCGCAGAGGCATGACAGGGGGGGGCGAGAGAGACCAGGAGGAAAAATTGTTATGAAAAAATCATAATTTGAAAAATGATTGATTCGAAAATAATATGATACAGTACAGTACAAGTACGTCTGGGTCTCTGTGTTTCATTCAAGCTTGGCTCTGTGTGTGTGTGGAACGAGCCATTTTGTGTGCCTGCAAGAGCGAGAGAGAGAGAGAGAGAGAGAGAGCGCACCGGTACCGGAGATCGCTGTCGTTAGCTTCTGGTGCTAGCGAGCTACGCTAACGGATATAAGGAGCTTTTTCAACAACAAGTGGAGGAGAGTCCTCTCCTG
>NW_011349574.1:275189-294241 GCF_000735185.1 Notothenia coriiceps | reverse complement strand
GCGATTGTTATTATATATATACTTATTTAGACTTAAATAGAAGTTAAAGCAGTGTTTTTCTTACTTTTAACTTATACACATTTTTGTGCATTTGTGAAATGATTTTTTAGTATTCATTTGTATTTGATCCACCCTTTTATGTAACTTCTGTTTGCAAGAAAAGAAAGATAGTGTTAGTCAAAATGCCAGGTGGTGGTACTTTCATTTCCTAAAAACAGTCTGGTTGTATGGAAATACTGTAACTATTAACAGACAAACCCAAGATGCCCAAAAGGGTCATTTTCCCTCACATTTATATTGTTAATCTTCAGAGGTGCCCAACCTTCAGTTAAAGCTCCACCTCAACAGTTACAACACTAGAAGCAACTACACACATGCACCAGTATGGGAAGGTAACAATGTGATGATAAAAAAAAAAGATTCTGAAAAAAATTATAAATTGACCCTTCAAGGACATTTGGCTGATTTGTTTTTTTAATGAAGGAAGGTACAGGACTTTTACTTGAATTTGGTGTTTTAAGGTTGTATCACTTACAAACAGCTTCTCTTTGTCTGCGTTTGTATTTAACATCTTCTTTATCTTAATGTCTTGTCTTCCCCTTTTTGTGGATCATCATGTGTCATCATAGCCTTGTACAGATGTTTGCGTTTATCGCTCTAATATCGGACTGGTTTCAAAGGAACTGCTTTCTTGCCTGCTGGCTGTCATTCTCACGTAGACACCACTGAATGGAATAAACTCTTTGACCTGTAGCAAGAGGCAGAGTAGATTAGCATAGAGGAATACCCTCCCCAGGGTGCGTAGCGTATTAATAAACCCCATCCTCCTCCTCTCTCTCTTCCACACACACACACACACACACACACACACACACACACACACACACACACACACACACACACACACACACACACACACACACACACACACACACACACACACACACAATCTTCCATGAGTCTTGAGACTATACCCCCACCATCACCACCAACAATCCCCCCATAACCATTTCCCCCAACCCCCCACATGGCTTGAGCTGGCACACCAATGATGAGCCAGTTGCTATAGCAACAGAAGGCAGTTGCTTTGGCGACTAAAGGGAAGAAGGGCCACGAAGGAAACAATGGATGTTTAGCGAGGATGGGGGTGTTGTGACGGGCTGAGAAGGAGATTCTATTGAGCTATAAATAGACGACACTAAAGACTCTCCTTCGATCATCCATTCCTCTAACATCCCCTGCTGAGTTAAGCCTTTTCTCACCACACCTAGCTATTATCACTACTTATTTCTATTGCAGCCTTTCAAGGGTGAAGGAGCATGTAGAAAAATATCTCTTGATTTATGCCCGAGCAGAGGAATTCCTCTCTTTTTTAGCTGACCAGCTGTACCGCAGTTTTCAAATTGACAACAGATCATAAATGACTTGCACCGGAATGTAGAGCATAGCTGAACAAGGGGAGAAACAAGACATGACAACAAAGCTTGACGAGTTAAGTTATAATAAAACCTTAAATGTGAAATTGTGAAGACAAGAATATCATAAATGATATGGATGTATTGATATAACACAATACAAGAGAGGAACCTGGCATTATATTTAATAAACTTTAATGTTATTTTGTGCAAAACAAAGCTGTTTCCTATCAGTTTTCACCCTGAATCATTGAGGCCATTTAAAGGTGGCCCTTTATAGGCCACAGCTTTAGTTTGGCTGTATGCCTTCCTGGTAGTCTGCATGGGCCATTAGGCACAACACTTCTGTCACCCAGTGGGATTATATAACATTTTGTATAGTGTGTATGTGTGTGTGTTATTTTGTGTCTTTGCCAGCCAACCAGTCAGACAGGGTGAGGTCATCCACTTGGCGGGTTGTTTGTCCCCATGGAACTCTGGTGTCAGTTGTGTACAAAAGCCAAGCAGACAGGGAAAGAGGAAACTTAAAGGCAAAGACAGCAAACCAACTTCAACCATGGCTACCCACCTGCCAACGTGTCCACCTAACAACCTGTCTGTCCACACCTGCCTCCCTGTCTTCCTGTGCAAGTGTGATAAGTAAAAGTGACAGTGACTTTGTTTGGTGATGTTTGTGATGCAAAAAGACGGACTGTCTTGGGGAATGGAGCAGGCTGGAGTGGATGTGACTGTAGGCAGGCATGTTTTCCAACTGTGGGGACAGGCTACCATTTAATGGTGTCCAAACATGTGGACGAGCTGTTTGAAATAGATTGATGGGTGGACAATAGGGATGCTCCCCATCGCCAATTTTGGGGCCGATCGCCGGAATCAGAATCGGCCGATACCGATCGAGTGGCCTATGGGGATCTTCCATTTAAAGTGATGTTTACAACTCAGTTAATGGGGCTCATTTACTGGCGCTTCCACAAACAACAACCAACNTAGAGGCTGTGCTGGTTGTATAGTCTGACCGCTGCAGGAATGAAGGACCTGCAGTATCTCTCCGTGAGACAGCGGGGGATGGCGTCAGGTCCACCAGAAGTTCTGGTGGACCTGACGCCATCCCCCGCTGTCTCACGGAGAGATACTGCAGGTCCTTCATTCCTGCAGCGGTCAGACTATACAACCAGCACAGCCTCTAGACCCCGCACAAAACAACTCAGACTATAATAACACCTCTTGTTGATAAATACCAACTATGTGCAATATTTGCAATATGTGCAATATATATGCCATTAAAAACTGTGCTGCTAAATCCGCAGAACTGTTACAGGGTGTGTATTATGTAAAATGTGTAACTTTAAAATATATAATTTCTTTTTTTAATCTTTAATACTTTTTTCATGCATGCTTTAGGTAGCATTAAGCTGTCTTTGGCTCTTCTCTGCTGTAACAATGTAAATGTATCCCCTGTGGGACTAATAAAGGTAATCTGATTCTGATCGCAAAAACCAAGCCAATACTATGCTGCATTCATGGAGCTACGTGGAAGTGGGGAAGGACAATGCTTGATTGCGGATACGTAATTTCACATTCTAGCACAGTTTATTGCTCTTATACCTTGATTGTTGCCAATTACGATGCTCAACAGCTTGCTTCAAGGAACTTTGACGCTGGTATCAGTTTACCACCAATCACGGGGGTATTGTGTATAGAAAGTATTGAGTTATATTTCTCGCGCAACATAACATCCTTGAATAAAATATGCAAGATAACGTTTATGTAGCATTTCTTTATTGGTCGAAATTATGACATTTATAACGGGATAAAATCAAAGTGAATGGCCTGCTGCTGCTGAATGCATGGGGATAGTGACTGGAAAACGTTTTAAAAGTTATTACATCGTTTCAGATAATAATAATAAATAATAATGATAATTCATTCTATTTAGGGGCGCCTTTCAAAGCACCCAAGGACACATTACAATTCATAACATATTCTAAGGAAAGGTTTTAAGACAGTACAAAGAATGCAGTCCGGGTGATGTTTTTCATGTGTGGTGCAGATGAGAGAGCTTTCCAGAATGACACCAAGATGTTGTGTTTGTGCTCTTGATAAGCCATTAAAATAGTAAAATACGTGTCTCCTGTTCACCAAAACATACCCATCTGTTATGGAAAAAGAAAGTATTCCAAAAGTATTCTAAAAGTAATCTGCCACCGGTACCGGTGGGGATTGTTGTTAGCTTCTGATGCGCAGAAGAAAAATCTGGCCCACCCTATTTTTTACAGGCCCACCCTAAAGTACATTTCTGCCTACGCTACTGATACATAGGCCTACTGCCACACATACAAACTGACATACACATTATGTACCAACACTGCATCTAGCTAACGGGCAGACCTGGGTCCATAATTACCTGCAGTGTGCTGTGCGTAGTCCCTGTGGCATTTAACAATCGTCCCCAGCCCCTTAGTCCCTCCTTATTTGCTTTCCGAATGGGAGATTTATGTTGGATCATCAATTCTGTGTAGCAGACTAGTGAGCGTTTGTGGTGAAAATGTGTGTAGGAAAATAAATACCTTAATTGTGTTGATAGATCCAGTGTCTCATTCCAATGCTTTGCTAAAGTAAGGAGACCCTCTAATAAAAGCAGGTCACAGAAATGGGGTGGATCCTAAATGTCTTACAAGCTGCTGTCTTAGAGGGAATCGATGTAATGTATCGATTAATGCTGGGGATGAAGGCTTGTGTGCCAAAATAATGCATGTTATGTGTACCTTATAATGTGTCTGCTGTGTGTGCTGCATGTCTTTGAGTTCACTGTCTACTGCTGACATGCTATATACGTTAAGTGCTGTATAACTGTATAACTGCTCCTAACACTAGGATGGGTCAAATGCAGAGAAACCGTTTCGTTACTAGTACTTGTACTATGTAATGACAATACAAAATAAAAATAACGACAGGCCGTTAGCTTTACTATGATACCAACAGGTTGTAAGCCCCCCCACTAACAAACAGTTTAGGCTTTAACTATTCATCAGTAAAAGAGAAAATCTATAAACATGTAAACGTTTTTAGTGTTTCTGGATTCTCACACATAAAATGAGCTAGTTTGGTCTGCTGAATCGTTTTTAAAGCTTTAACCGGTACGTGTCTATTGAGGGAACTCTGCAGTTTCAGCTAACAATAAGTGCAGATAAAGTTGGTTATGAAGTATTTTCAGAAGTATTGTATGTGCTGACTACAGATGGCAGCTCGGGGCAGTGTATTAGGTGTCAAATGCAACCAAGAGCATATTTAATCAGGTGTACAGATGTGGATTAAATATCTGAACTTTTTCTAGTCATGATGATAGAACTGCATTTAGAGACCAACATTTGCCGAGGCTTAGCGGCACAAAAATCTCCCTCCTTAGTTAAAGCGCTTGGATCGCTACACAATCACATCACTGCAGGTTTTCCCAGCCAAGTAAAGTAACTTAGAGGGAGTGTGTTTACGTGCGTGTCAGCACACACTGCACTCACCTGTGTGTGCCTCGTACCTTAGACTTGATTGGAAGCCAGACGGACGAGCTGTTTAATTTAGGAGTTGATTGTTCTCGTTCCCTATATCTTTCCTACCCTTCCTGGTCTGTCATGCCGCTGCATCTGGCCGATCAATAATGTAACTCCTAACCAGTGGCTGTCGGCACTGGGGTAATTACCTCCTCCATTATCTGACCACATCTCTCATTATACTGTAAGCACCCTTCATTAGATCCACATGCTGAAAGGCTAGGGAGACACACACTCAAACATGTATACACAAAAGACTGATAGGAACGCTTAATCAGCTCTGCATGGTATTATATTCGAGTACTCGGAAATACAAACAGACAGACAGGCTTGTCACCTTCCTGCTCTCCCCGTCTTCACTTCCTCGCCTCTCTTCCTCTCTTTTCCCAGTCAATCAGATAGCCATTAGCCAGTATTGGTCCCAGGGGCTAGTCTCTCACATACTGCACATCAATTGGAGCATTTCTATTCAGCAAGATGGCTCACCTCCTCGCCTCACCCTGATAGCAGTGCAGCCCCGGGGAAATAAAGATAGTCGCATCCAAATCAAATCCAAAGCACAATGGGGCAGACGATGCCATGGATCAGCATGTTACTGGCCTGTTTAGGTTCTTTCTGTGGGGCTTCTTGAGACCGGCTGGGGGTAGTTTAATGGTTTAATATTGTTAGCACCTCAAGGGCTGGGCAGTTTAGTTCCACTGTGGGTTACTGCCAAAAAAAGGGTTTTGACCAACTATAATGCATTGTTAGAATTTTCAATACACATTTAGAGTGCTAACATGCTCTCTTTCTGTCTTTGAAAGTCCAAAACTAAGCCCATTTTCTACAATATACTCCCTTTAGTCCTTAGCAAAGGCAACAGTCATGGTGTATTAGCGAAGGCCACAGAGATAAAGGCCAGTGCGTGACTGAAACTAGCGGGCCATGGTATTTAATGACCTTTGTAGATACAAATGATATAGCTCTCTCTTCCCAGTTTGTTGCAGAGTAGTGGACCAGTGTTCCTCACAACAGTGTGTTAATGTATTTATGCAGTTCAGTCCTAAGCTGTTTCCACCTTCTCTCTTTGGGCTTGTTAAAGGAGACGTGGTCTGACATGTGAGAAAGAAATCAGTGTGTTGTGTTGTTCATCATCAGCTATCTCTCTTCCCAGGCCCTCAGCTTCTTGTTACACGACTGACTATCAGCCTGATGACAGTTTGTATTGCTAATGGTGTCAGCGGACTTCAATTAGCTCTCCGCCACGCTCGATTGCACAGTCCTTTCTGCTGGAGAGCGGCCTTAAATTGTCTGAAATACCAGAGCCATTAATTGTGAATGGTTGATGAGAGTTTGAACAGAGAGGGAGCGAGGAGCGGGCAGACAGGGCACGGTGACATCGTGCAAAGTCGACGGCTTCACTCTTTGTGTATCACTCTTCTCCTCTGCTAATCTGCTGAAGGTGACAAACACATGGTCTGTAGAAGTGGGGGATGATTGATGTCTTTCTGGCAACACACTTTCAAATACTTTCCGTCCAAAAGGAGGTAGCACACTTTACTTCAATTCACCTCAATTAACTTTGTTCACCTTCATAGTCCATGGGTCAAAAGAATGATAATAGAAGTATAACAGTGACCATTTCATTAAATTGCTCATTGTTTAAGCAACGGGAAAGCTGTTAAAACTTTGTTTCTTGTTCTCTTTCTATTATACTAGTTTGTTCTGGATCATACGTTGCTAATATTACTATTTTTGTGTATTTTGCACTCATTCAATTGGTAACATGAAAAGTTACTACTCCACTGCACTTTTATTTATTGCTCTTGAAAGAGGCATCTGCTAAATGTTTGTTTTCATTTTCATCTGAAAGAGCTAGTTTCCACCCTGGACTTACTGTTTCCAACGTTGTTTTTTTAGTTGGGTGTTCAGCCAGTTAGGCAATGGTCGCTTTGACGGACAGAAGCCACCCTTTCCTTATTAAGTAGGACATTTTATTTTTTTATTTTCAAATTACTTGTATTTTAATTGGACACATACCAGACCATACCATTCTCATATCAGAATTGAGGATGTAATTCTTACCAATTTGATGAGCATGTATTTGGAATTTGTCACATGATGCTTTTGAATGTATTTGTTCCCATATTTGCATGCATCGAAACCGTTCAAATTACTCAATCATACTTTATACATGTCATAATGATGAAAGTTTAGCATGAGTGATAACAGACATTCCTCACCTGTCAAAATAGATTGCATAATTGGTCTCAATTGACTGTGTTAGTAATGACAGAGCTATTGATTAGTGTGTCTGAAATGGTTACACACTGACACTGCCTCCAGGATCGTTGAGAGTATTTTAGACAGAATAATGTGTCAGTATGAAAGGCTATTGACTTTTTATTTTGTATGCCAATATAGCAGAGCCAATCCTCCCTCGAGTTGCAAGAGAAACTAGCAGCCAGAGGGAAAAGGATAACTATGAGCCAAGAGACAAGCTTTATAAGGCAGCAGGTGGTTTTACTTCACTTTTAAATGTTCACACAAAAAGGCATTGCAAGCCTATTGCACAAGTGTTTTGAAAGCTTCAGTGTGTGGATAGTGAGTATTTCTGAACCAGAACTAACAGCAGCATGGGAGACTTTGTGTAACAACATTACGTCCAGGTCCTATGATGGCGTTTTTATTTATCAAATGTGGATATAGAATCAAACCATTCAGCTGTCTTTGTCTATTTTATTTTTCGCAAAGAAGTTCATTCAGTCATGCAGAGAGTATTGTCTGCAGGGGGAAACACGCAGAATAGAGATTGCGTTGGATATCTTTTTTTAAAGATTCAAAGGTTTATTGTCATATCATATATACAAATATGGTGTAGTATGTAATGAATGAACAACTTAGATCACAGGTTCCTCAGCATTGCAATGACAAGACATACTGTAAAACACATTTGAAAAAAAACAACAAAAATACAAAAAGTGCAAGCTCAGGCATTAAGTAGTCTTATGGCCTGTGGATAAAACTGTCTCTGAGTCTGGTGGTTTGAGTCCTGATGCTTTAAACACAGAGAGAAGAGGAAGGGAGGGTCAAGCTTGGTGATAATGAAAGGAGCCTTCTGGAAGTTAGAGAGGCAGTATCAGGATGTTCTCAGTTCTACAGAAGTTAGTCATACTAGATGCACATAGATTGTAACTAACAACATTGCAAACAATTTTAATAAGGACATTTCACAAGCTTAGCAAACATTTGAAAGTCATTAAATAGAGATAAACATTAGCAAGTTAGAATCACACAGGGATATTATTAAAGTCAGTGAGTAAAATAAGTTTCTGTTACAGTCCATATACAGTGGGTACTTCTTTCCCTAAGCATATGAGATGTAAAAAACTGAGAGAAGAACATTTACTTCTCTTCTCATAAAACAACCCAGGTAACAAAACATCTACCTCTGTGCTCAATCTATCGGCCAGGAGAGATATTAAGGCCAAAGTCTGCCGGTGATTCTGTTCTAGATCAAGTATTGGCATATCTAGGTTGTCTAGGCACTGCATGTGTCTAGAAATAGAATCACAATAGATGTATTTCTGTCTCCTAAAATTTTTCTAATTTACAGCCAACCAACACCAACGGCACAAAAATACTGAACAGTGAAAGCTGGATGCTTTCTCCTACAACAATACTTCAAAAAATAATGTCAATAAACTCAAATGTTCCTTCATCTCAGAGAAAAACAAGAAAAAGCTGTTTCAACTTGTCAATGTCACCTTTTGATGGGTGGCCCCCCAGTGATCTATCAATGTTGACAGGGGCCCTCCCTCAGGATGAGCTTCAGAGCCAGGGTTTCAACTGTAAACTCGATGACTGAATACATTTGTGAAATCCAGGGTTATCCATTCCCTTTCATATCGCCTGTGATTGGTGCATTGTATTGATTACAACAGATTTTTTATATTTACATTGCTTCAAGGTTGTACTTCTAGAAAAACACATTTAAAAACATGATGTATATTGTACCCTTTATTGTCATGTACATACTGTAGATACATAATGTTTTAGAATTAAAGCCCATCCACTTCCTCCTACATTTTTACAATTGTATTATACTTTTATGCACGCTTTCACACTGGATATAATATAATATATATAAAATAACAATGAACTTGTTCTTGACGTGTCATCAAAAAACAAAATATTTAAAAACAGTTGTTGTACAATGATGGCTCTGGATTTTAAAACTCAAAAGAAATCTTCACATTGTGCATGTGAAGATGTTGAAGAGTCATACCACTGCTAACTTATTTAACGACACACTAATGAATACTGTCCAAGGTGAAACACCAACAACTCTTATTATGAAAGGGAAATGAGGTGTGTAAATCTGTCATTTCAAGGCTTTACCCATCAGCTCTGGTTTCCATCAATCCTTCAGCTCTTCTTCCTCTTCGTCCCTGTTATCAGGCTACTCCTCGCAACTAAAAATAATACACACAATTCGACCCAACGGGAAACAAATTAGTTTGGAATGTCTTAACAGATCTCACTCCAGTATCACATCAGTTTAATTCTTTTTTTTTAAATTGTCAGTGGGATGATCAGTACGCAATTAATAAACATTTTTCCACAGGCTACGTGTACTTCCAAGCCACTTACTGTAGTTATTTTATTTTAAATCTGAGTTTCATGAACACTGAGATGTGCTGCTGAAATGAGATGGACTTTGCCTTATCCTCCCTCTCAGGACCCATCGTCAAGATAAACCTGTCAAACTGACGGACGTCCACGGCTCTGCAGTACCATGCCAGAACGTGACATGATACGTGACTACCATTTATTCCAAATGGTCCGTTTAAGGTAATGATTTCATCCCTCTCCTGCTGAGTCAGTTGGAGAGTCAAATGGTGTAATACTGAGACACCCACATTAGATCTCATAAACTCTCTCTTGGCTTTGGTAAGATTTGAATTGTGGGCTATAAATCAACAAAGACTCAGCTGTGTGCTCAGTTTGAGATTGCCTGCTTTTATTAAGAAGTCTTTCATCTCCTTGTAGGTTCTCATCTTGGATTCGGACTAATAGGCCAACTTAGCTTGGGATCAGGTGTTATCTGCAGGTGGTCGGGAACATATCCTATATCCCTTTCATATTTATTTATTTTAGTCTGACATCGTTTACGTCAGACATTTACCCAAGAAATTCGCCCTGGCTAATCTAATCACTGTGGATGAGTTTAATAGCAAATGAGTGAAGTAGTTTCGACAGGTGGTGGAAAATGGAACATTTTGGAATATATAATTACTTCAACTTTTTTTCAAAACAATAATCTCAAGAAAAAACTAAAAAAGGTTACATTTACTGTAGGTGTCATTTCATTGAATTGTCCATCTTTCATTTGATCCAGAGTGACTTACAATTAGTGCTTTCCGCCAAGAAGAAACAAACTCAAAAAGGCAAAAACCCTGCAAGTTCATTAGGAATCAATGACATGGCATTGGTTTTAAATAAGGCAAACTTTGTAAGTGCTACGTCGTACGTTTCTTTATGATATGTTCCCATTCCCACTTGCATTGAGGGAGTACCATAGATGTACAGTATATTAACAACATCTATAGATTTTAGATTTTGACACTCTTGGCTCTTCCAGGACCTTTATCCTTCCTGTTAGTTTCCCATGTGTCAGAGAACAGCTGTGGGACAGCTTTGTTTTCGGTTCTGTCAATTAAAGCACACGTAACTATCGTGTTGTTGGAGAGAACAGTTATTGTGGCAGACTGTGGGTGTCGTCATCAATCACAGTTCATATTGCTAAATATTGGCATTGACGCCTCGCTTGAATAGGATAAACGATGCAAGCAGAGGCGTGAAATGAAGAACAATGATGGATTGTCTCTGTGTCTGTCAGTGTGGCAGCAGAGTTTCTTTTTCTTTATGCTGTCCCTTTTCTTTCTTTCTTTCTTCTTTCTTTCTAATGTTCCTTTTGTTTGTAAATTATTTCTAATTGTGTCGTAGTTTTAAAATCAGTTTTATTTTGGTGTGTTTTTTGTTTAAGTTTGGACATTTTATTCTATTTGACTTTGTTGCCCAACTTTTTATTGCCAGACTTGGAGGGTGGCTCTAAGGATGGCAATATCGGTCAGCAAATGAATATTAATTTAGCATACCGGCACTAGCATTTAGCTTAAAGCCTGCTCTCATTCTCGACAGTTTCAAATGTAAAGATGAAGGTGTGTTCGCAATTATATATGCTATAAAGTCTGGATTTATTCTTGCTTCTGTTAGGATCTGTTTATTTTATGTTTTATTTTGGAATTGTCTAGGACTGTCGGCTTCCTGTTTTTCATTCAAGGATGTTCACCCCCTGTCTGTCATGTGTGTATTTGTTTCCTGTATGTGTTTTCCCTCCTGTGTGATTACCTGATTCTGTTCACCTGTGTCTTTGTGTTTTCCCTCCCTTCCCCAGCTGTGTCTTGTCATCTTGATTGGCCATGTGTGTATTTAAATTCTTGTTTTCTGTTGGGGTTTTGTGGGTTCCTTTTTGTGCCTAGAGGGAGATAGAGTTCCTGTCTGTTTTGTTGTTGATCCTTTTGCCTTGAATAAAGGTTTTTTGCTGTTAAACAATCGTCTGTCTGCACTTGGGTCCTCCCTGCGCTGCTCAACCTTAACAGCTTCAGGCGATAAAAACATTATTTGTCACATTTTTCGTTTAGAATATTGAAATCTGGACTCTATCTTGCTGTGTTAAGCATTGACCTCCACGAGTCTCACTTTGTTCCACACCTGAAATCCTTTGCTCACAACATAACAAAGTGATTGTGGCCCTCCGTGCTCATGCACTGTCTAGATTTATGAGTCTTGTTTCTGTTTCTGCTGGCGACGAATGAGAATGGACACATTTTACATTAAATTAAATGTTACTTGTTAGACACGTTTATACAAAGCAACTTACATACTCAATACTGTGGACAATCCCAAAAGGAGCAATTTGGGGTGAAGTGTCTTGCCCAGGGACACAACGACATGCTGACTGCAGTGGGGTTTGAACCTGTGCTCCCCTGATCTGAAAACCAACACACTAACCACTGCGCCACACACCTCCCTTATTCAGTGCTGTATAAACAGTGGAGTGAAAAACAATGTGTCTACATTGAAACATCTCCCCCTCCCAGACCCACACACTTTTGTTCTCTAGTTTAAGTGAAGAATTGCTGTTGCTGCTTATGAGTTCCTCGATTTGCCAGCTTGCGTGTGAGATGACGCTGGCAGCCGAGACCTCCCCTCTGGTTGATTCATTGCTTTAATCACTCCAACTCTGCAACCTCTTACCAACCATGGCAGGGTTTGACACATCGCTGCCTTCTCACAGCCCTCGCACCATTTGTCCTATTTAGGACACTGTCACTCCTCTTGTAGACAGTTAGATATTGGGTGTACAGTGTTGTGCAGAGCTGGTCACATACAGCACATGGTCCAGGGTGAACTACTGGGGAAATTGGTACGTGGGCATCACCAATTCACCGGAGATGGTAGTGGTTTCTTGTGTGCCTCCTACATCATAGACCTCATCTGACCCCTTTTTGAGAAAATTCTAAATTAATATTAATCCTATATATCGATTTTTAGTCTTATCTCAAAACAGGCCAGTTTGTTTGGTTATCCAGCTTTCAATTGCTCTGCCTTTTGCTTTACCTCACTCTGTTTAATTCAGGGCAGTCATAGTGTTGTACCCACAGCACTACAGCAACCTTTCTAACCCTTTATTGATTTAACCCAGGTCTGTATTTTTGCTGTCATAAGGTGGATAGTGGATGAGCTCAGTCACTCCTCTTTTCTCCATTTGCCACCTACAGGCAGAGACCTCAGTGAATCTAAAGGCACACCAGTGGATGGTGCTGTCCTATTTTATGCCAAATGTGTTTGTCAAATCTAAGTTTGTTTCTATATGACTTTTTTGGGAAACCAGTGAGACACCAAATAGAAAGACACCTCACAGATAATTCATAATCAGAGTTAAAAAAGGCAGACTGATAAGAGGTCAATCTGAATTCAGATCCAATAGGATGTGACCGCTCATTCTCTTTTGTCCGGTTTGATTTACTCACTTCATGTATTGTCTGTCTTTCCAGGACTGTTATGTCCTCTCCTGCACTCTTGTCTTAGACCAAAATGGCAGGGCACCAAATTACAAGCACATGTCACGGTGGATCATAGTGTGCTTGGTACATTTGCTGATCTGTTGCCCCAGAGGAGGTGAGAACAGTAGCAAGTAGGCCCTCCAGGCAAGAGGCTTCAGGATTTACTTGCTGTGGGACGTAGATGTTTCAATCCCAGTGCGAGAAAAAGTCGAGGATTCAGCCCAAACGGAGGGCAGCCAAGGGATTTAACCAGAGAGGTTCAACAAAAAGTTAGCGTTCAATCCTTGTGTTGTGTCTTTACTAGCCGGCTTCACCAAATAAAAAATCACTTTTTCATAATGAGTGCATTATAAGTATTGGCATTTAAAACATTTTCAATGCAGCATGTTTTTATGATTCAATAGATCTTTTTTGATACACTGAAATGGACGCAGTAACTTCAGAAAACATTTTGGAATCAATGCTCCAGCAGTTTTTTCCCATTCAGCCACAAAAGCATCAGTAAAATCGGCCACTGATGTTAGGCGATCAGGATTTGGTGTTCACAGAGGCCTTCCAGTTCAGCCCAAATCTGTTTGATGAGGTTAAAGTCAGGGTTTAGTGCTGCACATTCACAGTTCTTCCTCACTAAACGTGGGAAACCATTTGGTGTTGGGCCTGCCTTTGTGCACAGTGGAGTCATCCTCTCTCTGGCTGTTGGCTGCCCGCTGTGTTTTGTGAGACAGTAAGCCGCAGTGTGGACCACAACGCAGGGATTCACTCTATTCTCTCTCTGGGAAGATGCTTTCAGGAGCTTGTCTTCTCTGTATATTCCATGCCCTGCTGTCACCGAGTGGGACGGTAGGTCTGTCAGTCACAGGCCATTCGCCTAGGGTGTTGATCAGTGATGTCACACTCAGATGACTGCTGCATTCAGGCTGAGAGCTGCTGGCTGTCAAATAAGTCTGTCTGTGTGCGTGTGCTAGTGTGCGTGTGTGTTTGTGTGTGTGTGTCTGTGCGTGTGTGCGTGTGAGTGTGAGGAAAATGAAGTCAATCTCGAATGTATTGAAAATGCAAATTGTCTTTCTTCTGTCGACCTGTACTGTCAATCAGCATCACAATACTCTATCGCCTTTCAACCTCCCGGAACGTCCAGCTATCAACACCGATGTGACTGGGACAAATCACTCCACCAAGCCATTTCCCTCTTTCATTACTGATAAATCAATCTCCCTTATTGTTATGTTCTCTCAATGTGTCTATTCTCCATTTCTCCATCCATTCTGTCATCCCTCCATTTCATCTGATCTGTTTAGTCTCTATCCCTCCTTCTGACACTTTCCCTTCTTTGCATGCAAACGGAGGTTTCGTATATATAAAATGTAAATAGAGGGTGGAATGAATAACATTAAAAGTAGCAGAAGGTGAATGTGATGATTAACGATTAGTAATTAACTCCAGGCTCTGTTTTCAATTACAGTCCAGATGAAATAGATTGTTTTCTGTTTGTTTTCTGTGGCTCCCAATTAGCCTGTCTTTGTTTGGGAGTTGGAAAGAGCAAGTTTAAGACAAAAACTGAGTGGGTCTTAATTAACAAGGTGAGGCTTATTATATTGCCTGGTCTAGTTTCCTCTGTTTCCTGATTACATGCTGTTCAGCAGAAAGTGGTTGAAGTTAAACCTGTAGCAGAAGTAGACCCTGTATTAGAGTGGGTTTGTATTAGATGTATTATAGAAGCACAGGAGTTTCCCACTGAAATGTGACATTTCTGGTTGTAGGAGAGAAGATTTTTAAGTGTTGATTGTGGCCCTTTTTGCCGAAAATATTTGCAGAGTACACTGTGTCTGCACCCCCCATTGAGTACTTAACCAGCCAATAACAATACAAATTGTATCTAATGTGCATATAGTAATGTGTGGAACACGCTGCACATAAAACACGGACGCATTATCACATATTATATAAGAAACCTGCTGCTGCAATACTTTATCTGGGTTTATTCTTTAAAGTGGACCTATCATGCTATATTTGAATAATATAGTGTAGGACCATACCTATATAAGGCATATTTATACTTTTTATTTTTCAAAATACCAAACAGATCATGCATTTTAGCCATTCCTCATTTCGCTCAATTTAACACTGTCTTTTCATGGGCTGATTCTGTGAGAACAGCACCATCTACAGGCCTGGCATATGTACTACAGCGTCTCCAGCGCTTTCGAACGGCAATGTCCGTGGCTGTCTCCTCCTGATTGGTGGAGTTGGCCCAATAGCCGTAGCACCACTTCTGTGACGTCATAGAAGTGTTCAAATCTGGATCAGTCTGTATCAGATCCGTTGCAGCCCCTTTTTTAGAGATTTGGGTATGGAGGAAAATAGAGAGGGTTGTGTTTTCTGACACTTGGTGAGTTCCCTGGAACACCGGGGACACATATTCATGTATAAAAGACGTACAAAAGTGCATTTTGCATGATAGGTCACCTTTAAGTCTCTTGCTCTGACTTTTGTCCGTTAATGAAAACACCACCTTTTACATTGTTCATTTGGCTGTGGCCATTAGTGAAATAGGTTTAAAATGTGAACCCATATATCTTAAGTGTGATTCAGCAGATTAAAAATAAATGGGAATGGGCCTGTGTTAATCGTAATTGTTTGTTAAAATCCTCTAATGACTTCTCTTGATGTAAATTTTCATTCGGCTGTTTTTGTCAACGCTTAAGAGATGTGACAAACTTTTTTTAAAGCTTTTTTTGTGCAGTTTCTCTTCACTGCCAGAGAAAATCAAATCAGATTTCCTTCCACGGTTGCATGAAACTGATATGCGCTTTGTCTATACGTGATCAGAGTTTGTATCCGGATCTTTGTCCTCATCTCGACTCCTTGTGACAGCAATGTAACTTTCTAATGACTAGCATAAATCACTCTATTAGAATTACATTTGGTGCAGCTAACTCTTCCCTCCCTTTGTTCCAAGAAGATGCATTTGGAAATGAGGAAGTGGTTTGAACCTTTGCTGAGTCCAGAAGCAGAAAATCAATGTATGCTGCTGTCCCGATAAACAGCAAATCCATCGGCTCACAAAGCAGGATCATTGGCCTTTTCCAGACACATAAAAAGTCTGTAACGGCATCATTCAGGCATACTCAGTATTAGGTGCAATGTAATTGAGTAAAAGGTTATTTTTTAATAACACAGTATCAAGGTTTTTTTGTATAAATTAAATAATGTAGTTGCACTTCTCTGTCAGTATATACTAATCATTATTTCCCTTTGAAGTGGACACATTTATTGTAATTATGATATATAGATATTAAAAACTGAAACAACTATCGACCTCCTTAATGAGGTGAGCTTCGAAATAAACAATGAGCTTCGGAATATGATGAAAATGTCCATATTTTTCTGCAGGATTGTTGTATTTCTGCAAATGAGGCTAGTGGGAAGATTGCAATTAATCGAGGGCAAGTTTGTCAAACATAAGACTGTCGAGCCTTGATTAGTTTTATAATCGCTCATCAAATTGTTATGATTTATTTTCTCTCTTTAAGTTCTGTCATTATCCCATTTTCAGATTGTTGTCGCTCCCTCTTTCCAAATCCCAATTTGTTTAGATAATTTAACATATGAACACCAACATGCTTGGGATAATCCTCTGGGCTGCGGGCTAAATGGATTCCACACTATGAGATTATGAGTAGCAATCATCCAGTGCATGCCTTTTTCGACTGTGTTTAAAAGCAGTCTATAAGAAGATCAGGCTACCAGCTGTCCGGGTTATCAGGCTGCAGCATAATCAGTGTAAGTGTATGTTGTCAAACAAAGGAAAAGCATACGTGGCTTTGAAGAATCCTGCCATTGAAGAAGATCAGTGAGAGAAATACATCAGTGATGCACACATAGTTCTTGGGACATTAAAGCTTGAGAGCTGGTCTGCTCTTACAGCCATAATATATCATGGCATCATGGGCTGCTCGCTTTTTTTAAAGATCCATTTATAAATGAACAAAATCACTTAGAAAAATTCTAGCGTTCTTTAAATCCAGACTCTCCAAAAAGATTTATTTGACGTATTAGGGTAATGCCTTCTCAATTTCATTAAAAGCATTTCCATTAAATGTTTAGTTTTTTTAAATTTCCAACAAGATGCATTTATGGCTTTCTCACTTTGCCTCCAGTGAAATACTAACTCCCGCCACGTGACACACTGGTTTGCTGTTCATTTCAAAGTCATTACTCCCCCTTGCTAAGAGAGTTTGTTGCAGCAGAAATCTGATAACAACTTTGTGGGGTGGATAAAAGAAGTTCTTGTGAACTAGTTGAAACAAATGTAGTTGTTTTCTCACCTCACTTTGTCCCAGTCTGCTTATAGATGGTGCTCTCTGTGTAGTTTAGTCCTCCATTCTCCAAGAAAATGTAAAAAGCGTTCCATATGTTTGAAGGGCTGTCTCTTGATCTTTCTATCCCTTGCTCTGTCTATTTGAGTGTGTGTCTTCGTGTATCATTTACAATTCCCTTGTATAATATTCCCTATGGTTATTGTATTTGCTGTTGTCCAACATTGGCAATCTGTGTCTTTTGGAATTAAGTTATATATTTTTAAATGGGTTTATTTTTTTCGAAAATGCTTGTTGAGTATTATATTCAGTCTGGATATTATCAGTTTAGTTTTTAAAAACCCAATCACACTGACATAGCATTGAAAAACTCTGCGATAATGTTTTCATAGTGTCCTACCATCTTGTACGGTCAGCAAGGTCCTTATATCTTGTGTTAGATTCCTTCTGAAAGAGCTTATTGATGGGTCTTTGGCTGCTAATATATTTTGTCCACATTTCCCAAAATACCATATTGATTACCTGACGAATAGCAAATCCCTAATGTATTGATTCAATAAATTACAATCATCTGTCGAGGTGTAATGCTTGATGGAATTAATGGGTACCATGCCATTTGAATGGTTCATCTTAAACCAAATAATATATTGCATATTCTTTACATTAAAACACAGTTATTTGGCTTTATAGGGCACGGCAACGTAGCATATTACTCTCCACTATATAATACTAAATGTACAATGTGCAAAGTGTGTAAACAAATACTGTAAAAATGCAATGAGTGTAGTTATGCATTCATCCGCTAGCCTGACTTTATAATCCTCAGTACATTTGAGGGTATTTATCATTTGCTGACACCACTAAAGAGCCGTGTGAAAAAGTTCAACAAATCAACAACAAGGCGAAGCACAAGAAACACCAGATGCATATCACAAAAGACGTGACCATAATAATCAGGACTGCCTCTTGTTTTTATTACAGGTCGTCTGCTTCTTCTGTGCCCGTGCTGGCTTTACAGATGCTGGTTATCACAGCCTCGGGCTGGATGCTGTTTCAAGGACAGCTCATTAGGAATAGTGACAAGTGCTGCAGACATAACGTAACCAACTGAGGGGAAGGAGGACTGGACCAGCAAAGGCAAAAAGCCGAACATTAAAGCTGTGACAGAGCCTGCAGCACTTTCTCCACTCTAGAGTTTGACGTATTACCTCTTTTACAAATACAATAATACCATTCACTGCTGCAGTCGGCAGCTTTTTATTTTTTATTTTTTAACCCGTACATCATTCTGACAGGGCAACGTTTTATAAATGATTCATTCAAATTGAGCCAGGGTGGATATCTTTATTTGCTTTGTAGGAGTCTGAAGAAGGTGAAGCCATGCACCCTTGAGTATTCTGTGACAAAATGCTTTTTAAACTTCAGTGATTTTTACAACTTTGTGTGCACATAGACCAGTATGCCTTTATGTGTGTGTGTTAATCCACTTATCTCACTAAAATACACACACACACACACACACACACACACACACACACACACACACACACACACACACACACACACACACACACACACACACACACACACACACACACACACACACACACACACACACACACACACACAACAACAAACGAACAACGTAACGTAACGTACTACGTACGT
>NW_011349574.1:242823-275149 GCF_000735185.1 Notothenia coriiceps | reverse complement strand
GAGACCCGCTGATAGTGCAACAGTATTCCCACAACCCGCAGAGAGGGACAGCCTGCATGGGCGGTGGGCTGTCAGTCAAATCCGCATGTACCATGGAAAGTGAAGCATGAAGAGATTTCCCTGTCATCTTCAGTCTCGTCCCCTGCAGAGACCCCCCTTCTGCCTCTATTTCTGCTCCAACGCTCCGCTGGCCACAAAGTCTGTATAATCTATGCCACGACAAAACTGACTGCAAATCATTTTACTGTACAAATATTATGATTTTAAGTTGTGGCTTCGGGCTGTGCACATGTGTTTGGGTCAATGCTTTGTGGTGCCATAAGTGGTTTACTGTGTGGGTGTCATTTTAAGTGACAACAGTTTTTTTCTTAAGTTTTACATACACAGTATTACTACAAATGCTGCTGGGACACCTGCTGCAGTAACACTACCTGCCGCTGGGTGCCGCTGTTGCATCCTGATCACATTCGCTGTCCGTGGTGCTGAAATGAAGATCTGCGATGCTCAACACAGAGCATCCCATGTTGTCTACCTGTTAGTAACCACCAAATTCACGCATTAACCTATTAATCCTAGTGTGCAATAACTAGTTCCCAAAGCACTTCACAGCCCTACTAAGTAAGAGTACTTTCATAGGCTGCATAGATTAAAGCTTTTGTAAACTAGCAAATGCCTTTCTTAAGGAACATAAAAGCATGGTGTTTCTTGAGTGCATTTCGTAACAAGTTTAAGTCATAGATGGCGCCATACAGAGGCGAATGAGAAAGCTTCAGACGGTCCAGGTCTGTCCCTCTCTGTGCCGCTGGACCAACATCAAGTCACAAAGAGGAAGCCACAATAGTACAGGAAATTGTGTGGTTATGCCTCGCAAATAAAATGTCAAAATATATTCGCACAAATAAATAGTTTAAGCCTCCGGGTTAATTGTGCCATTAAAACATTGACATTGCTAATTTCTTAAATCAGTGGGCCTGTTTACGCATGTTTGGTTGAACGATTTGCCTATTATTTTTCAGAATATCATAAACACAATTGGGATACAGTACAAAGAAAAATATCCTGGCAACAGGATCACCAGGTCAGAAAGCAAATGATATAAGTTACACCTTTTGAACTATACTTTTTAATTCGTCCTTTCCATTGGACAACAAATAAATAAAATAAATAGTTTTTTCTCTATTCAAGGTTTTATTGGTCTTTATTGTTTTTATTGTCTTTTGTTTAATGGTGAACACTGTATGGTAGGATGAAAGTATAAAAGTCATTCATAAATACATTATACTAGTTGCTTATTTTTGTTTCTATTATTATAAATGATCTAATGGGCTATTATTTTGAAAAGACCAACCGGATGTTTAGGATTCCACTGAATCTAGTTTGCCTCTTGAACATTGAATGAGCGCGATGCAACACGGCTGCCTTGCCACACTCGTTTTGGCTTCACCGTGAAGTTAAAACGTCCATGAAGCTAGTTCTCCTCTCCGTGAAATCAGAGACAACGTAGATATCAAACGAAACACACTTTATCCACATGTTTGACAGTAACAACAACAGCTCTATTTTTTTGTAAAGAACTCACATCGGATATTACTCCATCGGTCGACACAACCTTCTGCGACTTTACCTCAAATGTATCGTGTTTGCCTGACGACGGAATTACGCTTTAAATGACATTTTCACACTCGGGAAAGGAGACTCAGTGACTCAAACTTTCCAACGTTTCCACTGAAGGGATATAGAAGCACTTATTGGTGCCGTTTTTGTTCAAAAAATAACCCCGTAACCTGCCGCTGTGCATCGCTGGATGGGACGCAGATAACATGTTTGGTCACGTCAAGTCCCAGGTTGGGAGGTTAGCAGCAATGTCAGGGGTCGCTTGTTTTGGGAAATGATTACTGGAACCACCGACGGTAAAATAATGGTCAGAAGATGTCTCGTGACGTTCAAACCGTTCAGGTAAGAGACAAAGAGTCGATGACGTTTTCCATTACCCAGTTTCCTAATTAGCCTCTAGCATTGTCGTTGATTAAGATGTGGGTTCTCAATGCCCACATGCACTACCTTTGCATGTGTATCTACATTATGTGGAGCCAAGGTGTGTGTAATGTGTCACTGCTCACCTAAGCACACACATATGCACACACCAGGTGTTTCTCCACTAGATGATTCACATGGATGGGAACAACACGCAGCTATAAATCATAAAAAGCTATTATAAAAAAGGATGTGCTAGCAGTGAGCCGAGCTCTAACTTATTTTCTCACTGCATATAAATCCATTATCTCTGTGTGGATGGGCTTTATTTGCTAGTTATATGGAGGAATCTGTTACATATGTTAAACACTTTGCAGTCAATGCCCTGCCAACCTGCGTTTATTTAATTCCCTGATAAGTGTACACTATTGGCAGTGTTTAAATTACATTACATGTTACTTGTTAGACGCTTTTATCCAAAGTGATTTACATACTCAATACTGTGGCCAATCCCAAATCAATCCCTCTATTTAATTTAACTTCATTCTACTAGCTGGAGAATAAAAGCAGCAGCAACTTTCATGACAAAAGTGGATACTATCATGTATCTTACCCACTTTCCACGTGCCAATACTGTTAGATTTTCTAAACAATCTGTAGTGGGTTTAAGCACTGATGAAGCATGATGGTTACGCTCATGCTGAACCGAATTACCTCACCTGCTGTCTTCACGGTAGATCAAGCCTTTTATTCACACACTCTTAATGAGGCAGCTTTGTGAGGAAGCTACAATAGCCCGGACAACACATGAGAGCTTGTGTGTGTGTGTGTGTGTGTGTGTGTGTGTGTGTCATCTTTAAATTCAGAAAAAAATATATCCAGCCTATAAATTGGTTTATAGTTGCCTTTTATTGGATAGATTTGACAGGGAAATGCCAGAAACCAGTGGGAGAGATAAAGTTGCTTGGCAGACTTGAGCTATGTAAATATGCATCTTACATCACTGGAGCACCAGTAGACAGCTTTTAGAAGCCATACAAATAAGTCAGTATGTTCTGGTTACGAGGCAAGAGGACTATTTTAGGTTGAGTTTTGGCTTGTTCACTTGCCAGGAAAAGTTTATTGGAAAACAGCTAAACTAACAACCACACCACGCCTGGCACAACTCCTCTTGCCTCAAAATCATCTACATGTATACCTGGAGGCGAAACCTGATAAGTTTATATGTGTGAGGAAGCCAATTAGCTGATAGCAGATATCTCCTTCTGATCCAATTATAGGGAGCAGAGCATTTACTTTAAGCCTGTTAATTAAAGAGTTGTCAGGCAGGACCCAGGCCTAATCCTCTCATATCACCCACCTAACGCCAGTTTGGAAAACAGTTCAATGATAAGAGAGGAAACGATCGCTCTAGGACAACATCAGGGCAGCTTCTGCTTACCCACATGAGCTTAATATAAAAACAATGCTCTCCTTTCCCTTTCCATCAATCTCTTTTTTGCTTACAGTCATTGCTGCTGAAACACACACAGGATTATTAACCCTTAGATAACAGAGATCATGAATAAAGTGTATTAGAAAATGTTATGGTATACTGTAAAATCTGCACATTTTTCTTCACATCCTCTGTGTAACCCCTTTATTCAAACTTGTCATTTGACTTTATTAAAGGTGACATGACCAATTCTACTGATCGTAATTCCATTGTTGAGGTCTACTAGAATAGATTTACATTGTTCAATGTTCCAAAATCACATTGGGTTTCACATACAGCATCTCTGTATAGTATGTGTATTCACTCTCTGTCCTAAACGGCTTGTTGGAGCTCCTCCTTGGCTTGCGGACCTGGTAATGTAATAAGTATATAATCCATGCAGGTATTTGTGTGTGTGTGTGTGTGTGTGTGTGTGTTTCTATACATTCATGACAAATAATCCCTTAATTTTAATAATACTTTGGATAGGATTCACATCAGTTAATGTAATGCTGCTCTGTGATCCTCCGACAGTGATTGAGCTATTCTAATTCATTTGTGCAATATGCCCACAACAGATGGGGGGTAATGTTTGATTTGTTCATAATATTACAGTATCTTGGGAGAGAGAAGTAAATGAGAAGCTATAGCGAATGAGCACGCAAGCTGCTTAGATGCTGGAATTTTATTATAAATACAGTCGGAATATAACATCTCATATTTTCAGTGTAAATCAATGAAAATGCTTACACTTCACTTTGAAGATTGTTATCTCGCATTAATCAGTTTACGCTACCAGCAGAGGAAGTCCATAATCAGAATTTGGGAGTTCACATTTCACAATGTGGCCTATTCAAAAAGACATTACCATTTGTCTTGTTACAAGTGTAATCAATGCTGTAATTCAACATGATCAAACTCCAGCTCAAAATGTAATCTTTATATGCAACATGACGATAAATGACCAGTTTAACTGAAATTAATGTGCAGCCGTAATAATGTTTGATGCAACACATTAGATGACAGCCTTAATGATGATGATTGTTATTTGCTGTCAATGCGTTCTTGAGCTGTACAAAAGTTTCCTCTCAAAGAGCTGGATCTCACTTTCTGCCCTTAAAGCCACTGAAGTAGGCGTCATACATGACACATCAGCTCTGTCTTGGAAAATAAAAGCAACCGGGGAGCTTGCCAAACCACCACGCTCTATTCTTAACAGATTATCCAACATCGTGTTGATCCCATAGGTCAATCGGATCAATCCAGCAAATGTACTTTTAAATGGCCATTCTTGCTTGCTGTTGATAGGAACTCATTCCTTACTGTATGGCCTCATCAATATTAAGAGGTTTTTAGAACTTTGCGTGACTGGAGCTTCGAGCTACTTACCATTCCAGGACGTGTCTTCAGATTTCACGCTGGGTCGTGCACTTGAGCAAAAAGCTCTCGCCTGGCTTTGAAGAGAAAGTAACAGCTATGAATTATTTATTCATTTGTTATGTTAAAATTACATTTTTAGACCTCTGATGCAGAAGTTAAGATGGGAAGGTTACCTGTTCAAGGTTAGCCTTCAATTATAAAAGTGATTGTCATTATTTTATCACCAAAGTAACATTTCTTCCTGCTTTTTTATCACGTTGCTACCATTGTTTGAGATAAATTAGCCATATGCTGTATATTACAGTATGTAACTGCTTGATTGTTGTTTAATCTCTCTACATTTCCTGAAAGATTTCAATGTATTCACTTAAACTAATGTACATAATGAGGACTTTTAGGAAAACTGCTTCAGCTGCTGAAATGTATAGCATAGATACTGGAGTGTTAGCCACTCTTTGTCACATAAATCTGCCTTTGTGCTGCACCACTTAATCTTGCAAGAATGTTCTCTTGTGGGGGTTAGCAGCAGAGCGGCAAGCATTTCAAAGTGGGACTTGTTAGTCCTGAAAGATGGCTGCTATTTTGTCCAGTGGATGAGAATCACAGACAGCTTCGCCTCTTGTTCCCCAAAGAGTCTTGGCATCATAAGATAACCTTTGATTCATATACAGTGAAACGAGTAGCTTAACTAGGGTAGGATTTACACAGATACAAAAGACCTGATTTTCAACACTTTTAAGTCAAAGATTTCCTTCTCTCACGGCTGTTGAACCATGGAGGATCCACACTGAGTCTTATTCTATGCTTCTAAAGTACAGCAGCATTTCAAACATAGGATCCGAGCCACAAAGTTTGCTAAAGAAGACGTTTATGTTTCTAAGCAAGATCTCCACTACAGATTGGAGCCAACATCCTGATGGATGACCCACATGTAGCCTACAGTATATTGCAAATGTTATTAGTGTCTGAAATGGTGCTGCTGCCCATACTTGCTGTGAAGATACCCACTTTGCTAACTCAAGCTGCTAAAGCTTTATATTATCTTTAGTCAAACAGAGGACTTTGGCTTCTTGCCCCCATCACTTACATTAAAACATAAAAAAGCTTACATGGACAAGATAAACTATGGCAGCAACCAATTTCTCTTTCACTGCACATGCTGTGTCTGTTTCTTTTAGCAGGAAAACATTAAACATCATTCAACAATATCCAAAATGTAACGTATCTACAGTATAGCCTCATACTGCATAGGCATAGCACATTTTTGTTGATCTTATTTTGTGTATTCCAGAATGAGGCAGGAGTGGGAGCAGATGTTGTCTTCGGAGACTTTAGTCAGCATTGAGGCTATCTTTATTCTCACCTTAAATAGCCAAATGTTATTGGCTGTCTTTGTCGCCTCCTTGCCTCTTCTTCCCTTCCCCTCTGTGCACCTCTGATATTACACACCCATTTCATCTGCACTTAGGGACAAACTGCTCACCCTTAATTTGCCAGTTGTATTAGATATATGCCAACCGATCACATCAGCGCACTTAAATTCTAGAAATGCCCTTAAGCTTCAAGTTTATACTTTTCACGTGTGACCACTGCTCTATTTATGCACTGCCTTCTGGAAGTGCTTTCTTGACTTGTCTCTTCTGCTCTCTCTCACATTTTTCTCAACCCCTTTAGCTTTGCTATTTTTCCCTCCCTCTTTTTGTCTGACTGCCGATCATTCCCTACTGCAAACCTGTCTTCTATAATTGTCGGCTTCTTCATCTGCCTACATTCTTTCCTTTGCTTTGTATGCCTCTCACTTTGTATTCACTTATTTTCTGCCTCCAATATCTCACGATGCCCCCCTTTCTCTATCTGCATCTTCATGTTTCCCAACTACTCACCCAAAGCATCTATTTACCTTCCCTTCCCTATACATATGTCTACCTAGCTCAACTCCCTTTTCACTTATTCCCTCTCTCCTCCCCTGTGTTGCAGGATATTCGTGGTGGGAATAGGCTTCTTCAGCCTGTGCTTTCTAATGACCTCTCTGGGGGGGCAATTCTCAGCCAAGAGACTGGGGGACTCCCCCTTCACCATCCGCACAGAAGGTACTGACATGTGCTCTGTGTGTGTGTGTGTGTGTGTGTGTGTGTGTGTGTGTGTGTGTGTGTGTGTGTGTGTGTGTGTGTGTGTGTGTGTGTGTGTGTGTGTGTGTGTGTGTGTATAAACAGTTCCTTCACTGAGTTGAAATGCTGTAATGTCTCTGCATATTGCTGTGCTATAACTCTCCATGGCCCTGCTGGCACTTCACTGCCTTTTGCCACTTTGTTAAAGCTGCACCACCTGTCACTGGAAACATAAAATTGCTTGGAATAGTAGGTTGGGGCATGGAAATCATGAAGGAAATGCAAATTACATTGTAGGACCAGTTCGACCGATGCATTTCATTCATATAACCGTAGAGCAAAAAACTGCATTTTCTACAGATGTCGGAGCTGAGAAATAAATCCACATCTGTGTAAAGAATATTGATATGGTGGGAGCCAGTAGCTTAGAAGTTATGGTTCTGATCCCAAGAAGTGACAGCATGGTGCTTGGCTTATATTATATCTGTGGGTTTCTACCTCACTTCTCTCAGGGATTCTGCACTGATGGCCACCACTGTGTGTTGCAGCTGTGTGCATAAAACCTATACGAATATACGTGAATATACTTTATGATGGATGAAATGTTGTTTACTAAACTGCCAGTCCTTGACAGAAAGACAAACTTTGCATACTTTACAACATAATTAATCCACTTAATGGTGATAGACTGACAGCTAAAATCACTCCTTTTTCTTGCACTCATCTCTGATAACTTTCAAAGAACGATAAACAAATCCAGCATAACAAATTTTTTTCAGCTCCCCTCAACCCTCTATGGATTGTCTATAGGACTCTCCATCATATGGAAGTGCAATAAAGCAAGCCTCTATAGCTTTTGGTTTAGCCACAAGTGGAAAATTACAGTGCGATGACTCATTGAATTTCACTACATTTTCCCGAGACTGTCTTCAGTCAGTGGTTGAGTTGAATGAGGAACATAAGCCACTGGGAAGAGCAATATAATGATTACCATCAAACACATGGGGTTGTGAAGGTTTGAATAGAGTTTGACTTAGAGGGATGAAAGGAAGTTGAATACGAGGGGATGACCCAACGGTCGAATGGGGATAGACGATGGGTCTGGAGGCGTTGAGAAACCCGTGGAGTGAGACTGACATGGGGGCCAGTCACGCTGAGCTTCGGATTCATCATCCCTCTGTGGTACCTGTATTGAGACAGAAGAGGGTTGGGAGAACTCAAACAAAAAGCAATAGACACGCCTAAACTAGTGGAGGGGTGAAGTGTGGCAAATGGAGTTTTTCTTCTTCTTTTTATTTATTTATTTAGTTCTTAGGTTCTAAGGAGTATAAGCTAACAGCAAGGTGCTGTTGAGCTTCCTATGATAATGTGTGTTTTTGTTTTGTTTACCTACTGGTATTATTGTGTCCTTTAGATCAGGCTCTAGTGGGGTCTGGGTCCACATCTTTATGGAATTACATGCAGGAGCGGACTGGGACTAAAAATCAGCCCGGGAAACTCGACCGGCCGACCGGCCCAATTCGGTACCGCTAGTCAATTGTCAACGGGGGGTCTAGTGAATTGTCCGACCGGCCCACCGGGAAAACTCCCGGTATTCCCAATGGCTAGTCCGCCCCTGATTACATGTCTTTGTTTTTTGATGCCACGTTAAAAAAGGCTACTGTATTTGTTTTGGTAGGAATCCTACTGAACCCAATCAAAGAATTGTAAGAAAAACACAACTATGCTGCAAATTGCTTAGGGGTGAAATCTTGTCTCGCTCCTGCACTTAAGTGAAAAAGAATAACTTCCTTTAGGGCTGAACAGTGTGCATTTTAAGATGTGATAATGTGCACATAAGAGCAGAGCAAGTGAGGTTAGAATCGTGAGGTTGCATGCAAATAACTGAGAGCAAAATGAATACATAAGATTACCTGGGGGTGAAGCATCACACAGTAATCTTAAAATGCTTGTCACAGTGTTCATTTGTCTAAAGAAATAACAGGAAAATACTGTAAATGTAACCCCAACAACAATGAATTTCCTCTCTGCACATTGGTTGCTGTACGTGTGTCGCATGGCCACTGAAGCCTGCGACTCACAAAGCCATATCTCACCAGGGAAATATAATTAACACATCGGCCAGCCAGCGATATGACATGACCCGGAGTGAAGGCTGACTGCCAGTGGCAAGGCAGAAAAAAAATCTCCTGCTGTACAAGGTGCGAAGATTAAAAGTCAGGGGTCATTCTGTGGAGGCCGGCCACTTCTTACTGCTGCGGTTAAAATAAGAAATCCTATGTTCTTAGGGCTTCTCCCCATGTGTGAAGCATGTGTGTATGCACAACTGTAACTGAACCATTCCATGTGTCAGTTTGCGTGGGTGTGAGAACGAGTAAAAGATGAAGCCATATCTACTGTTGGTGTGTATCAGTTAGATGATGGTGTGCGTGATTATGTGCTGTAATCTGTTATTGAGAAAGATGAACCAATGGAAACAGAATATATCAGATGTAACTGAAGGCATAGACACAGAGGGTTATTATAAAACCAGGCTGTGTGTGTGTGTGTGTGTGTGTGTGTGTGTGTGTGTGTGTGTGTGTGTGTGTGTGTGTGTGTGTGCTAGATAATGGGGTTTGTGGTCCTATGGGATTACTGTGTTTGTGATAAATTGAGATTACTGTGTTTGTGTGATAAATTAGGATTAGTGTGTGTGTCTGTGTGTTTTAGTAAAATGCAGTTGATTAATCAACTAGTCATGCAGCCTGGGAAGACATCTGGTGCAAGCTCATTAAAAACTGTATCGTGTCCACCGTGCTTCCCCATAGGACTTTACTGTGTGTGTGTGTGTGTGTGTGTGTGTGTGTGTGTGTGTGTGTGTGTGTGTGTGTGTGTGTGTGTGTGTGTGTGTGTGTGTGTGTGTGTGTGTGTGTGTGTGTGTGTGTGTGTGTGTGTGTGTGTGTGTGTGTGTGTGTGTGTGTGTGTGTATATATCCCTTCATGTGTCTAAATACTTTTGTGCTTGTCTATGCACAAAAGATCCCTGTATGTCGCTAATCTACAGTGTTCCTGTACATATGCTTGTGTATGCCCCCTCTGTTTCACCCTCTTTCTCCCTTTATGTCCATCTCTGTGGTCTACTACCTCACACTGTTTTTTCAGTTTTTTCCCTGCTTGTGTGTGTATGTGTGTTTGTGATGAGCTGGCAGGAAATTGGCTGTTAAATGGGGCGACAGCAGCAATGTGGGACAAGATTGAGACCAGAGAGAGCGATCCATCTGCTCTCTGCAAATCAGCCCCGCTACAAAAACAACTGGCCCTTTCATTAAGCCTGCAGTCACCAGTTGCAGTTGCAGACACACACACACACACACACACACACACATACACATACACATACACACACACACAGTTCCAGCTTGGTGTTTCATTAACTACATGTCATTTCTGGTAGACTTCCATGTAAAAAAAATGTTCTTATTAAAAATGTTCTGCTTCTGGTATTTTAACACTTTCTGTGTGGACTTAGGCTTTAGTCATTTGTATTTGGCTTGAAGACTTTGGTAATAAAGGGAGAACATTTTTCCACAAGCACAATCATCACACTGTTTGTGTTGCATCGAGCTGAAACCGAAACATTTTAGATTTCTTGTTAGGGAGCAGCTAGATATTAACAACTCTTGCTGTATTCAACTCTAATTTAAAAATGTTGTTTTTGAATCAGAATACCAATACTTTTAACCACAATTTACATAAGTACAGGTATGTAGCAAGTACAAGTTGGGGCTTGAGATTTAATTTAGCTGTAGAAAAAATATTGTTAGTTTTGTGAGTTGCTCTCTCTGCATGCCTTTTTCTGAACCATGAACACTTGGTCAAAGGGGGGTTGTGCTAGCAGAAACATGCTCTCTCCTAATTTGTGTTAAAGAATAGACTATTTCCTGTTCATGAAGGCCAACAGTGATGGATGCTTGCTCCCTCAAATATCTAGGTAATGGATTAAAATTCAGAGTGGTAGCAAGCTGCCCGAACTGTAATGTCATTGTTTTAAGCTTATCTCCTTCAAATCTCTGGATTGAGGCCTCCAAACTTGTCAAAGCAGTCTGTAAACCTAACGTTATCTTTGGGGATGTCAACAGTACGCTTACCCTGTTGCTGCTTTGTACAACTGAATTTCCCCGCTGGGATTAATAAAGGTTCATCTTATCTTATCTTATCAGTAGCATTGTATAAGTGAGTTGATTTAGAAATGTATTTTCCTTAACTGAAATGGGGTACTTGTTAATTATGTTCACATTACATACAGTAACTAGTGTGACATTGTAAAGCCTCATGAGCAGTTCTCTTATCTTAGCATTGTCTACTGTAAAATGTTATTTTTCCAAGTCATGCCATACATCATGTGTCTTTTGAAGCTATATCCCCAAGTTAAAACAAAGCCTTTTGTTTTGTTTCGTTATTTGCCTTCGGCTCTCTGTCAAACATGACCTCTAAAAGGAATGTCTTTATGGCAGCAAAGGTAAAGGTGTGTTTATTTAATGGATTTTGAGGCTTTCACACAACAGTGACAATGTAAGCTAAAATGAGTATTTTAACCCTTAAAGATTAAATAACCATAACAGCAAAGGCCTAATAGCCAATACTAATCCTTAAGTCACTACTGTCCAATTTTCTTTTAAATATGTGTCTAGATGCTGTTATATAACAGGGCTTTCTATGTCAAGAGATGAGTATGTCTGGTGATGTCAGCGTCTGTCATCTCAGCCTAATAATTATTTGTGATGTGTTGACAGCAATACCACCAGGAACACAAGTAAACGAGATGCTTTTCTGTATAAAGAAACAAATTCACAGGATTTCATCTTGCATCTTACCTCAGTCATTTGTACACCGGTATTAGCTCGCTGTTACACAATACCAGCCAAATGTGTGTACGGCTTTGTCCCCTTAGTGGGAGTTGCGCTGATCGCAATTGTTTGGGTATTAGCCGAATTTCGTCACCACCTCTCGCTTCCATGGATTATCAGCTTCCACTGGAGGCGCGGAGTTCTGTGTTGTCGCTCCAATCCTCGTCTCTTCAGTGACTCACAAACTCATCAAGAGCTGGAGAGGTAGTGGCTCAATAGTGAAAATAAGAAAGTGGGGGTGGAGGATGGAGGTGGAAGTAGAATAGAGATTGAATGTTTGTTTGTGCATCTGTGATCAAGCAGGAGAATGAGATTTCTGGAGGTTGCTTTTCTCTCAAACGAGAAAGATGAAAAAGCGGGATAAAAAGGTACATAACTCGATTTCATTTCACTAGATTTAAATACATCAGGCATGAGGGATATGTTGGCTTGATCAAAGGCCTTCCCTATGGAGCTTGTTTATACTCTGCAGTGTATTACATTAACAAGGACCCATGACAGTCCCTTCACCCGAGCATGTTCTTTCTAGTGTTTGTTCTAGCTGAAAGACTGGGGGCCTTCTCACTGTCTAGGTGGATCCCTGCTGGGAAAGACATTTATTCTTGCCTCAGCTTAACATTCTGCAGATCTCCCTCAGCTCTCGAGTTTTAATGACAAACTGCTTGAGAATACTGTCAATCAAAGACTGTGATTTATAAAATGGAAGACTTCTAATCACCGCGAGGAGAGCGCTCTGTTTGGAAATGCCGCTGTGCTCAGATCCAAGCGGAGGCCGAGACTAATGGTTGTTTGACTCGCATTAAACTCAGCTCTGTGATGTTCGTCTTAAAGTTTCCCTGCCGTCAGTCAGAGAAGGACTCATGCCTATGTGTCACATTCCCAAAAGACATTTCCACGTGTGTCCTAAGAAGACCTCAATGGAGAGAAACATTAAGTAATTACAGCTCAAGTTTATTTGGTTAATGTGTGGGGGGGAAAAAGTCCATCTGTATGCATTAGCTGGTACCGATTGAGCCCACCAGACACCCCCGCTCTGTGGTCCCCTTTCATGTTTTTTTCACCCTGGATGTTCATCTCTCTCACATAACCCCTGCAGTCATGTTTCCTTGCCATCGCTTCATGTCGAACAAATCTGGCATGACAATCTTCTGCATGTCGCCGGTGCTAGGTGCAGCAAGGGAGTCAGTCGGGGGAGGGGGGGGGAGTACACTTTATCAGGGCACTCATAGCCTGGGGAGCTTAGGAGGAGGTGGTGGGTTGGTTTGTGTGTGTGTGTGTGTGTGTGGGGGGGGAATATCACATTCAACTTGGTGCCAAAAAATGTAAGATGTGTTGGGAGTGTCTGTCTGCCTGGGTGTTTTTTTTTATATATACTTTATTTTGAATTGTTCTTTTAGTTACAAGAAAGCAAAGACATACACAATATACAGTAAGTAGGTACCCGAAACCTTTACATGGCATACAAGAAAAAGAAAAAAAAACTGGGTATTACATGAACAATTCCTGAGAATAATCTAAAGCTGCCAGGCGACAGCGTCATAGACATAAACATAAAAAGGCCAAGACTATCGTGTTCTTAAGTGTGTCCTCACAAGTATAGCAAGATATGAGAATCTCAAAATTCTAAATAAAAGCTATAAGGAAAACTCTCACTTTACATTAGTCTATTTACCAGCTACCTAACATTTACTTTGAACAAATTATGGTATGTCTTGAGATAAGGATATTGTGTGGGATAGTAAATGGTGACTCATCCGTTACCGACAGCGCAGGAAACCACTAATTAGCACCATGTGTGCCAACTAATGCTGGTTTATTTATTTTGAAAGAGGAGTAGTTTCTAGATTACTATCCATAGATGAAGCTAAGTAAAGAATAACTAGAAAGGCATCAAAAGTATGGAAAACTATACCATGAGGTTTTGATTAGTCCAAGGGTGGTAAGGTGAGCAACATTTGTAGAATGTGTACGGATCGTTTCAGGGACAAAGGGATACATTTGGTAGGAGTTGGTGAATCATGTTAGGCTGTATTTGTTTTCAGGCTTCATAAAAACCCACGCATATTTAACAGTTTGGTTGGCCATAGTATAATAATAATGATCTTTCAGATGGGTATATTTTTCGACTCATACAATATACAAGCCTGGCACCAGGGAGGTGGGCTGGTGATTGGAGGAACAGCAGGAAATGGTGTTGACATGACAAGGTTATAATTGCCACAGCTGTATGTTTATGATTGAGCGTTGCTGGTCAGCCCCTAGCTAAGCAGCTGTTGAATTAGCCACCGCTGATAAAGCATGAATAAAACATCAGATGAGTCAGCTCGTGCAACTTGGATGTTCTGCCCGAAGTGACACTATGCTCCATTTGTGGGAGGTCATCACAAACAATTCCTTTGTGCTTTTTAATTAGTTAGATTCCTTAGTCCTGTTGCCAAAGCACATAATTGTGACATTTTGTGTTTAAAAACTAGTTGCATACATTTTTCACAGTAGCTCTATATCTTACCCAACCACATATACATGTACAGCATGTTAACCGTATTTATTTCACCTACACTGTGCTAACCACATTTATAACTCTCCTCCCTAACTTTGTTTCCCCTCTGTGCAAACTTCAGACCATTCCGCGTGTTATTCCATCCTTAGCCCATTCCCGACACCAATACATATTAATGAGAAAGCCTATCCAATTTCCAACTAGAAAGGGCCATTGTTCCAACCTAAGTGCTATTACCCGGCCGTAAATGAGAAATTTCTCCAGTGCACATTATATTATGGTTATGTCTCTGGGAAGGTTACTCGGCAGCAATATGCTGTCTCAATTACCCAGCCTGCATCAGGCTTTGTCTACAGGTCGCTAGCTCATCGTTTTCCTCTGCCATAAGCTGGTTATTTCCTCAGGTCCTGATAATGTCATACTCGAGCATGCTTCTGCTTCCTTTCTGCAGATATACACTAACGGTGTTTACAATGCCATGGCTTTTTCTGCTTGATAGTATTTTATTGTCCGTGTTGACAAATAAAAGGCAGTTGGCTGATAAGGTCGTAAAAGCACACCAGGCTTGACTTGAGATTATGTCCTTCCTCTCACCACCTCTCTCTACCTCTCCTCTTGCTTTTCTTTGTCTTTCATTTTTACCTTTCAGAAATGCCAGGTGTTAGACCGACACATTTTAATAATAATAATATGATAATAATATTGGGAGGGATGAAACCCTCTTTAATGGTCACACATGCAGAGCACACAGCACACACAGTGACATTTGTTCTCTGCTTTTAACCCATCCTAGTACCAGGAGTCTAGTACTAGGAGCAGTGGGCAGCTATTGCACAGCGCCCGGGGAGCAATGGGAGTGAGGGTGTCCGGTGCCTTGCTCAAGGGCACCACGGCAGGAGGTGAACTGGGACCTTTCCAAGTAGCAGTCCACACTCCATTTTTAGGTCTGGTCGGGGACTTGAACCGGCGACCCTACGGCTCACAGTCCAAGCACCTACTGACTATCACACGTGTGCCTGTGTTGAATTCAGTTGGACAGGTCTTCGACACAGCCCAAGAAACACACTTCTGCCTTTGTCTGAAAAGCGACAGTAATGATCACTGCATTGCAGGGGAATTCATTTCTTTGACAAAGAGTGATGAAAAGGTGATGAATAAAGGTTTCTTCACTTTTTTAATACTCAAAGTGACATATTTGACCCTAAATAATGATGCTTCATTTCAGTTTGTTATCAGACAGCTATCAGTTTAGGACATGATTTGAAATCCAGTCTCATGTGATTGCATTTGTCTATGCGCCAGTTAATAAAAAGACAAGACTGGCAAAAATGTAACGTTCTGACATGGACAAATTATGGACAAAGCTTTTATCTATTATTATAATCTACAGTATTCGAAACACAAGTGAGACAATTATTGTCATTGACATTATAGCCTTCAGGGCCTCCACTCTGTATGTCTGTTGTGTATATTATCTGTTAAAAAAAATACACATAAAAGATTGCTTTGTTGCTGAAAAAACAAGAAGAAATCTGTTTTCTTTTTATCAGATAAGCCCTCAAGGTTTCTCCTAATACAAAACATTGAAATCAAGTTTTGGGAAATAACAGGAAACAATGAAAGTTAAATGGTTAGTAAAATAATGCAATAAAATGAGCAATCCAACCTTAAATCATGGTTTTGGTTTTTATGGCAAGTTGTATGAATAATTCAGGTATATCTGACAATATATATTTAGAAAATTCTAAATGAGGTAAACAAACTCAAACAAGAAGTGGACTCATTCTCTTTGTCAAAAGAAGACACACCTTAAAGGGGACCTATCATGCAAAATGCTCTTTTTGATGTTTTTTAAACATAAATATTTGTCCCCGGTGTGTCGGGGAACTCACGCAGCGTCAGAAAATAAAACCCTTTCTCTTTTCCTCCATACTCAAATCTTTAAAAAACGGTGTTACAACGAGCGGATACAGATTTGCTGCCGATATGACGTAATTTTGGATGGCGGACCCACAGAAAGTTGCTATCAGAAACAATGCCTGACGTGTTTTGGACGTAATCTTGTCTTTGTTTACATTAGCAAGCCTTGCTAACACTCAGAGCTAACCTGTACTGTAGAGCACATGTGTTTAGAAAGCAGGAATTAAAAAAAGGAACTCACCTTGTGATAAACAGAAATTAACTTTATCTCCGGTAGAATTCTGATCAGGCATTAGCTCCGCCTCCTCTTTTTTTCTTTTTCAATCTAAGGTCCCAGAATCTGCGTTTCTCTAACAGGGCTGGAATAACAGGATGTCTAAAATGCATGGTCTGTATTTTGAGCAAAACACATCATAGACATGTTTTTATATATTTGTATATATCTGAGACCCATAATATAAGCCTTAAAATAGCATGATAGGTGCACTTTAAGAAAAAGAGTGCCTCTAGGGATTAGTGACAGGCAACTGCTTTTAAATTGACACGACACAGGTCACACTCTAATTGTATGAAATACAAAACTAAAACTGCCCCCGGTAAAAATAGATAGTGAGCAGAACTAAGCTTAGAAAGCATGTATAAGCTACCATAAATACATTATTTTACCAACACTGATTGTTGTGTGCTGGCACAGTAAGTCCCATATACCATATATATATTCTTTACTGTACTGAGGGGCTTTGTTGCTTATGTACTGTAGCAGCACAATGCCTATGAGGGCACTGGTGCTATTTCAGGAAACGCTGGGAGGAGAAAGTGACACGTCTCTACAGGCAGCAGAGATGCAGTGAAGATAGACAGAAGAGGAGAAAACAATGGCTGAGAGATATCCCTCTAATGAGAGTTAACTCTGCTCTGCTTGTTTGTTTCAGGGCGAAACATTCCTGTTATGTTTGCATGGTTTGTTGCATTGACACTGCTGCTCTCTTTTCATCCATGTCAATATGCCCCTTCCCTTTCTCCCTCTGGTTGTCTCATCATCTGGCTTCTAGTTTCAGAGCAGTAAATGTTTGTCAGCAGGTTTTCAATTTTGACTCACAGGGACACAATCAGTGCAGTTAAGAGTAATTACCTCCATGGTTCTGCATTTACCAGCCCTTCAACTTACTGACATTACTTTTTCAATGTGTAATTTCAAAAACAGCATCAATTTGTTAATAAGAAATGTAGAAAAAACAGCTACATCAGTTTTACTGGAAACAACCGCTTACAAATACCTTTAAATGTAAAAACACCACATGATTAAACAAACACATACAACACATACTCGACATTTCAAGTGTGTCACATATGAACACATTATTTCATGTTTATACATAAAGCAACCCAAGTGTGTGCTGATACATATCATGTTTATTAGTCAGTTTAATTGTTGGACGCTTCTTGTGGTATTTTTGATGAAATGCCACTTCTGTTCTAGAGAGCTCTTTGTAACATGTAAGCGATTGGGATTTGTCAATGTGTATGTGATATAAATCTGTGTTACTGGATACAGCCACTTATCACACAAAATACTTAAACATGTGAACAACAGCACATGATTAAACAAAGTTCATGTTATTTGTCAATGTGTACAGTATGTGATATAAAGTATATAAAGATAAATATACTTCCATACATACAACCTGGAGTACCTACATTATTAAAACAAACCAAACAGCAACCAAAAGTGCTTTCCACTAAGTCAGCTGTGAGGATATACAGTACACACTGACCACTATATCCTTCTCTTATACTCACACAATCACACTATATTTTCTACCCTACATAACTCACCCATTCCCGCAAGATAGACACATGAAACAGCTCCCTTTGACAGGTAATAACAGAGGATTGGAGAGACAGTTTGACCAGGGAAAAATACCCTCAAGTGAGTCTCTCTCTGCAATAGACAGGTGGACCTAACCTCATCTAGGTGTGTGTTTGTGTGTGAGGGAAGACTCTGTTTGCAGCACCTTGGGAGATGAACTGTCTGTGCTTAGGCGAAAGAAGGGAGAGTGATTGCTGAGAGTTTAGGAGAGGAAGAGAAAACTCAGTCTACAGCAGTTGAGATGTTTTCATTTTGAGAGAGGGGATACACATGGGTGCAAAGCTAAATTAGGATGCGTGTGTGCTGAAAACACAAATGCATAAACACTGTCTTTTGCCCACTCGTCACGCAGTCAGTTGAAATTACGGTCAACCTCACTCCATATCTTTTTCCCCCTCCCTTCTCTTTTTCTCTGCCACATAACTCAAACACACACAGCCACAAACGTGTCGAGACTTCCTGCGCTACCAATAATCACATGGCAGCAATAATCACACCAGCAGCGATGATAATAGCTGTTATGTTGCACATCTGTCAGCAGAGCGGGATAATGTCAGAAAGCTGTTGGTGTTTGCCGCCGGTCGGTTCTCACACAAACACAAATGCTCTCTCTAATGGTTTGCTTATCAGCGCATGTGTCACATAATGGATTTATGTTTTAACCCCTATGAGATGAAGCTTTTTTTATAAATCTTTGGCCACTAGTTGAAGTAGGAGAAGAGGCATAATTCAGCACTAAAGTCCCTTTTCATTGGTTCCATTTATGGATAATAATACCTATCTCTTGTATGTTACCCTAATTCGAAATAATGTAAATGTACTAAAACACTTTGTAAGAGCCATTTAGGCACATTATTTTATGGTAATTAAATATGGTTTGGTGAATTGAATATTCTTTAAAGTTAACTCAAATGAACTGAATAACTATGAATTATAATTATACCGTTTTTGTAAAGTTTTGTTTAGCTTATGGACTGCTCTAGTTTTATGTTTTGTTATTATTTATAGAAAGTAGAATGTAGGGTGCTCAGCAGGAAGTCTAGAGAGGAAGTTGGAAAAGATTTTTGACCGCACACATCCGTACGCCTGTTGGATTTGTTTGTTTATTTATTTAAATATCTTGCAAGTCGGTAGTGGGCCTTCAGCTGTTCCATTGAACTTACTAATAAATCACTTGAATGGAACGAGCAAGGTATTTGGATTTCATAAACGTACACGTGTCAATACAAAAATTTGCCTCATAGACTACAGTAAGTGGTCTTTTTGCATAATCGGCCGCTACACACTGCGTTTCAATTAGATTGCAGTTAATCTGAAACATTTTTGGGAAGCCTTTTTCTTTGCCCTCTCTTTCATAGGTGGTTAAATTAAAAAGATAGAACCAACACTAAACCAACCTTCTGTTTCTAATGTGTAGCTTTCGTAAATATGTTGTAGGTGATCATGTACACAAACATGTGCTTTGACTTTGTATTTTGTAGCTCTCGTAATGGTTGACAAGGCATTATTGAGCACCTGACACCAAAACGTGTTCCAATTTAAATCTGAACACACATTGAGCTTTCAGATTGTTTTACTAATTCTATCAATAAGTGATTTTTCTCAATTCTTATTCTTAACCGTGACCCAGTTTCTGGGTTGCTCTTGGTCTTATTGGCCAATTTCGATGTACAAGACATCACTCCATACATTGCAGTAGACCTTTTAGCATTCTGGCAAGTGATTCCAAACTTTAAACAGTTGTGTACATCTAGAAAAATCAACCAGGACTTTAAAAATGTTCACATCTTTACATGTAGCTTGCGAAACACATTTGAATGATTACTGTGTTACCTTCTTGCCCCTGGGTGTTGTGACACAGTAAATACTTTTATTCATCACACACTATTTTTAATTGCCATATATTGAATGATAACAAGCACTTAAAATATGTTCCTAGACATGCCGCCTGCCTGTTGACAGGTTTCTTTCACTCAGGCATCTTCCTCGCAGCTTACTGAGCTGATCTGGTGGAGTGTGAGCTGCTCCACCAAGCCTTGGGCTCTTCCTCTCTCTGGGAAAGTTAAAATGGCATTACCTGTCAGCTCGGATGATAGGGACCATCCGTTTCTCAGTAAATAAAAGACATGCTGAAGCATAACAGAAAGAAGGCAATTTCTAAAAGGTTTTCCAAAATCTCTCATTCTTTGTTTCTGTCATGTAACATTCAGTAGATTTGTCTGCTGAGAAATGCATCCCGTTTGAAAGGAAATGGCTTTAACAAGCGCACCCACTTTCCCTTGTCAGAAACCCTCATCTTACAATCGACATGGTGGAGCACAGTGGCTTTCCTGGGATTTACAAACAAAAGTGTGAGTTTATTGATGTTCTCCTTAAGTACAAGTTGGGTTGCAGTCATACAGTATAGCAGCACAACGTAAAACACTTACAACGTTTTATATTTGCTAATTATAGCTTTTCAGTCTGTAAATTACTTTTCATCCATGCATCGTAATGTCTGTGGGAGCACAGGAGTGTGTGTGTGTGTGTGTGTGTGTGTGTGTGTGTGTGTGTGTGTGTGTGTGTGTGTGTGTGTGTGTGTGTGTGTGTGTGTGTGTGTGTGTGTGTGTGTGTGTGTGTGTGTTGTTCCAGATTTAAATATCTTTGTTTGCCTCTGGGAGATCAAGTTGGATTAATCCGTTTTGATTGATCGCTCTCATTTTCTTAATAGCCCCGCTCAAGGCGTCGTCAGTCTCTGTGGCTCTCATCAAAAAATGAAATGTGTCCGACTCAGCATCCTGTGGTCGAGGAAGTTGGGAATACCTATAAACCCATTAGTTCATGCTGTAAATTACTTGCACATATGAATCACTGGTCTGGTCATTCCCGAACATATGCTATTGCTTCCGTAAATGCACCAAACCCCCACTCTCTCTCTCTCTCTACATAAACACACACGCAGCTAACTATACCCACAAGCTCTTGAAGCAGCTGAGCTCAGACAGTTTAGCAAGTCGATGAAGAAAATTGCCTCAAGCCCCTCAGCACAGCTTTCTGAAAATAAAATCCATGTTGCATTCACATCTAGAAAAAATGTTAACAGCAATTAAATGTAATTTACATTTGCTTTTAAAATGCACCCTGTTGAGCTTTTCGCTTCCCACGATCCTGTGAGATTGTTTAGCCTTTGTAAATTATAGATCTGCTCATCCTTAACCCATCCCCCATCCGGGGTGTCCATTGTTTTATTCCTGTAAGTAAACTCAAGTCCTTGCTCTCTGTCTTCTCACTACATTATAAATGTATATATTGCACTGCCTCTGCTGCCATCTGCAATGTAACATGCATGCACGGTACATTTGTCTGCTCCCGATGTACTGTAGGAGCAGTTAGATGTCTGTTGCTGCCATGTTTCAGCAAGTTTTCTATAAAATAAACTTCTCTGTCCGGTTATCACGGACCCAGGTTTTTACCATTAGTTTGTCTTGTGCGTTTTCCCTTACTTCGGTCTTATTTCTAGTGTCCGTTTGTGAAGAAAAATGCTAGCAGAAAGTGAACCAGTGTCACTACCTTTTTAAGTGAAATGTCTGCTGTCTGCAGCTGAACAAATCAATACTGTGCTATCATTACTAGACCAATCAGTGTCACTGCTGTCAACAACCAGACAAAATCTGTTTAGATTTAGCTGTGTTGTGCATGTCAAAGTGACAACCATCATCATTAGTTGGACAAAAGTGTGCCGTGGGAGGAATAAGTAGTCTCTTTTCAATGGCAGTAATACAACTGTTTTGTCACATTTATGCAGTTTCCCCCATTAGGGATTAATAAAGTATGTATTGTTCTCCAATTTCTCAAGGGCATAGTGTTAATTTTATATCCAGCATCAACATTTGGGACCTAAGCCACACCACTTAAAGAGATTGATGATAATAATTTTTTACTGACATATCATATTCATACTGCTGATAAGTGTAACACTGCGCAGTGAGCACTATATCGGTATCAGCCTCAAACACAGTAAAGTCTCTCTGTTGCATCTGGGACCCCACCTAACAGGTACACCGAGGTACATATCTACATCGCTGCTGCAAGGTGAGGAGGAAAACCCCTGAAGGGCATTGGAAACAAGATTAAAAATGATTACAAAATAAATGAGACTGCACTTTTAAGGAACAGCAATGACTGGCTCTTCTTCAAATAGATTTTATTGGCATTGTTACTGGTGGCAGGCTGCAGTAGAGGAATGAGATTAAAAGGCACAGAAAGTGGGTCAGTCTTTGCTTGTAACAGCACTCATGCAAACACACTTACAAAAAGGAGTTTAAGAGAAACTAACTTTTTGGGGCATATATTTGAGTAAACATACAAGCACACAAAACATATAAAATATGCCACACACAAAGAACTGTAATGATAATTATATATTTATCAGCTTTTGCAATCACACACATACGAACAACACAAACATGCTTGGAATTGTGTAGTTGCTATTATAAATATTTCATATGAACATCATCCTCAGCACAAGGGAATAAGTAAATAATAGATAAGCCGTCCTGTGGGATTTAGTGAGTGTGTTGTTGCATGCAGTGCGTTAAGATTTGCCAGTTGTTTCTTTTTGTGAATGTGAGCGTGGCATGCACATGGGATGGGACACCATCAACCTTAAGTTGCCATTCTTTGTTCCGGATCCCGCTCTAAAATAACTAACATCTCATCTCTGCGTCAGCGTCAGCAGAATAAAACACTGTGTTGTCTCAGGTAGAGCTGAAAGATAATGCAATTAGGCAGAGAGCGCCAAGCCTCAGAAGCAAACAGAAGCTTATTTAAGCTGACTCGGCTGTCAGATTAAGCTGGGAGGGAGACAGATCAGAGTCTGAGCTTTAGTTTATGTATTTGTAGATTTGTGTGTGGGTGTGTGTGTGTGTGTGTGTGTGTGTGTGTGTGTGTGTGTGTGTGTGTGTGTGTGTGTGTGTGTGTGTGTGTGTGTGTGTGTGTGTGTATATGAGGGATTGTTTTGGACAGAGACAGAGCAGGCAGGCAGGGCAGCCAATGTTGGTTTTCTTTAAAGAAATCATTCTTATATATGTCACAATCTTGATGTTTTGTCAAGTTTTTAGTTTTGTATGTCTTGTTATGGGTGTTGTCCCTGTCTCTTGTCTGCCTTCCTGTGTTTTTCCTCCTGTGTTTGATTGTCTAATTGTGTTCACCTGTTGCCCTTACCTCCCCTGCCCAGCTGTTCCTTGTTCGGTGATTACCCCCTCTGTATTCAGTCTTGTCTTTTCCTGTGTTTCCCTGTCGGTTCATTGTTTGTTTCTCCTGTCTCTCTCCATGTTGGTCACGCTCAGTTTTGTGTGTCTTACCTTGTACAATCTATGTTTTTTCGATTCATGCCATGTTTTTGTTTTTCAGCTTTTTAATAAAGCTCGCTTTTGTTTATAGACCTTTACCTTTTTTGTAGTCTGCTTTTGGGTCCTACCTTTTCCGCAATCTGTAACAGTGATCTTAACAATATATTCATCCAGAGCCTCAATTCAATGACCCTGTTTCTTACCAGTTGTCAGAAACATTTCTAACTCTATATTAATCCAATTAAGTTCAAGGGGAAAATAAAGCTGGAGTAGGGCTGGGCTACAGGGCTACATCTTCTATACAAATGTATGATTTCATCACTGTATGATTACATTAAATACATGTCCAGATATTACTCTTTGGTTTATGGTTTAGATTATAACATATTTGTTATTTTATACATTTTATGGGGCTCAATGCTTATGTTCTTTGTTTTTTTTTATTATTGCTTCCACATCATATTTGGCTCTTTAGTTAATGCACCATACATAACAGATTTTAATGTTGTCAATACTTTTAAGGACAGATATCAACAAACACCAATCTATAATTCATTGTACAGAGACTTTGCTAGAGTATGTTCAAGCTTTGTCGCAAAAGGTGGAAAATCAGTCATAAATAAAATCAAAAATAACAGTGTTTCATAATGTAGTGCAGCATTGAGGTAAGCTCGCTGCTGTGTTTCCTGAACGTTCAAACAATTCCCACCACTTGCTACTTTACTCATATTCATGAGGGGGGGTGCCTTTTACCATTTTAACGGCGACTGAAAGTTTGGAAGTTTCCACTCTCAAAAAGCATTGTTGGCTTTTCCAGAATATCTGTTTATAGCTGTTTAGAGCTTTGCAAAAGCTGATCTTGCACAAGACGATGCATGCTGGCCACAAAGAAAATTTTTGTTTTGTTTTGTTCTTAGTCTGAATGAATCCAACTTGACATGAAAAAATAAAACATGTGCAGTCAACTTCCACCATAGAGGCAACAGATGTGTTGTTCTAAAAGGTTTTGGCTCTGTGAAGCACATGCTGCAGTTTGTTGCCTTTGGCTTAAAGCCTCCACATGAACACCTTTTGAACTGTTCACCTAAACTGCCCCAAGACCAGCTGTTCTTTTTTAGTGTAAACATTTGTATATTCCTAGTTTACAACTCATCCTCCCAGTATCAGAGGGCCAGATGTCCATTCTGGCTCCAATATTGGCATGTCTTTCCTCTCTCTCATATGGTTTCATCGGTCCTGTGCTTAATTACCTGTGAGTCGGAGTAAATAATGGGAGAAGTGAACGTGCCAGGGTGCTGAAGTGTGCCATTGAGAGTTTCCTCTGCCAAAGCTCTCTGCACTGAGCAAAGTCTTGACACATGCTAATATATCTGCTAAGGGCTGAATTATAGAGACACATACTTAAAGGTCCAGAGAGAGAAACAAAGAGACTATTGGATAAGATTTAGGACAATAGGGAGCGAGACAAGCCAGAAGGGTAAAGTATCTGTTTGCACATGAAAGAGATTGAGGGAAAAAGGACAGCAAGATGTACAGTACTATAACAGGTAATGGAAAATAATTAAGTGATGAGGATTTTTTTATTTAAAATAATCCATTTAAACCTTCCATCCAAAAAACACATAGGTTTGTAATATCATTTTTTTAAGCGTTATGTCCATGACTCCATGTCCTAATTATAAGAACTGTATTCTGATCAACTGCCTTCAAGCACCCAGGCAGACGAACCAGCAGCGTTCCTTTTTTCTTTTCTCAACAGAATATACATTTTCCTTTTCAAAGTCTGTCTCTTTTTTTTATAAACTAAATATTTCAAATGAAGAATATTTGCTTTAGTAGACACTGGCCTCTGGCATGTTCTGACTGTAATTGTTGTAGTTGCCAAAACACATAGTATAACAACTCAGAGCACTATAGGAAAGGTCCCATTAATGCCAATTTTACATTTCAGAATGTGTCCTGGTGGATGACACCAAATGTGACACTTGCCTCTGGCATGTATCTTGTTATTTCTCGAAAACCAATGTATGACCGCTGAAATCCACTTGATTTTAACCCGTTTTACCGCTGTCCTCCTCCTACCCTCAAATGCTTCTCTTATCCTTCCCTTAGGGCTGAAACCCAACCATGTTTCATTGTGATGTTGTTTGACAGGAGGCCTTCAGGTGATGTACCGAAATATAATGGAAAGGCAAAGGAGGTTCAGCACACACAATTCCTGCCAAGGGCTTTACTCGGCTTGTTCAAAACATGATTATCTTTTTATTTTAACAAACTTAGTGGACCATCTCATTAGGAAGCATCATATTCACATATTTGGGTTTTCAGGAACCTGAATATTATGTCCAAATATCCCCAAAAAATGTCTGTCCATTATAACATAGCAAATCTATTTACTGTATAGTATACGACCAAAACTATCTATGTAATTAATGTAACTTAGATATAAAATGAACAAGACATAACTACCAGGACTACTCCTCACACCAGCTTTTTCAGCTTTATAAATAGCCAGCGGGTGAATCAAGTAAAATCACACATTTTAGGATTATCCATTTTTAATATTTTTCTTAACCCTATAGATCTATATATGCACAAGGCCGTGTGATTATCAAGCGATCACACACAATCAGTATAAAAAAAAAAAAAGAATATTTGAGTGACCTGACGTCATCAGAACCAAAAAAGTTGCCTTAATCAAGTATTGACCTGTACAAATACAATTTGTATGCCTTTTTAGTTTTTAGCTATATTGAGAAGACGCATAGTACAATCAAAAAAAGCTTCACACATACAGCTTTTATGTTTAACTATGCACAAACAAAGCAATACATGTCTCCTTAAAAGGACAAATCAAGTAGCCAGACTGCTCCCTTCACATTGACACCTATATCATTGAAGCTCAATTGGCTTGAGAAAAACCTGCATTATTACAATCTTAGCGGACACCTTACATCAGCCGAAGTAATTTGTTTAAAGTAATCAAACGTAACTCAAATAAATAGATGGACATTTTTCCTATCCCTATATCTCCTCCCATAAGGTAAGGTAACCACACCCTCCACTGGGGCTTGTATGTGCAGGAAATTCCTTTCTGATACTAACCCATCATAAGGCACACACACACACACACACACACACACACACACACACACACACACACACACACACACACACACACACACACACACACACACACACACACACACACACACACACACACACACACACACAGCCCCACACACACATTTGTGAACACATTGTAGCCAAGTAAGCACACTCAGTCACACAGAACAGTGAAAAAGGTCACGTCACACATACTATCCATCTAAATTCTTGTACACCCCCCATCTAACAGTGGCACACACACAGCCACACACTGTAAACTCAACCTCTCCATCTCTGCCAGTCTCGGTGTGGAACACAATGCTCTGTCACACTAACCCACATCGACGTGGATGTGGTGGAAGGAGCCCCGCGGCTGTGTGTCTGTCCGCTCTGAACCGCAGAGCTGTGCTGAAGAAGTGAAAGTCAACAGAGAAACGTTTTCTGAGAGACAGCGGCTTGAGTAGGTGCTGCAAATGGTAATGAGGGCCACGGCTTGTGTCTGTTAAGCTTCTGGGGGTGTTGCGTGAGGAGGAGGAGGAGGAGGAGGAGGAGGAGTTTGTTTGTATGTTCTCATAGTGTCTACAATCATAAGGGAGGTCGGTAATATCACCATTCAGTTCAGAGTTATTAGTTCCAAGAGGCATAATGCCATCTGATAAAAAAATCCATTTGCCACTGTGGATTGAGACAGCAAACGCTATCACCCCATTTCATCACCATTTCATCAAGAAACCAAACACACCCACAATGCACTCGTCAACAGCCTTTGTGTATGTGCAATTTGGTCTCTATTCAAATATTGTTTTTATTAGTCTGTCTCGAGTGCTCTGTGTGTCTGCCAGCTCAGTGAGGACAGTTGTTTTTATCTCCTGTCATCCTCAAGGTAAACTGTGAGGAATATGACGACATCTGAAAACATAGAACATTCAAGACAGAGACTAAAATCCAAGAAGACGAATACGTGAGGATATTGCAGATTGGTAAAGAGTGGACACATTTAAAGAAAAAGCGAGATCTTGTCCCCTTGAATGTGACAAAACAAAAGAGCAAATCATATAAAACAGCAGCGGCACAAAGGCTATCCGCGAACACAATTTGGGAAGGAAGATGGTTGAAGCTGAACGGTTGAGAAACAAAGAGCTGGATCACAGTTATACTCAAGTTTTTTTACATCCAATTCTCAATCCCTTCCAAACAGAAGCACTCAAAGAAGTGACAGAAGCTGTCAGCTTTAATAGGCATTGTAGCTGTCTTCTTCTTTTGTGTCTTTCAATATCCTCTCATCTATCCCATCTCCCTTCATGAAATCCAATTTGCCTTGACATCGCTGGATGAATGGTGAGTAAAATGTCAAAACCAGATGAACAATAACGTTTTCAAAAGCTCAACCAAGAAGAGGAATTAAGATGGTGCCAAATGTTTTTTTGCCACCATCACCAGCTGGTTCTATTCGGGTCGGGTACAAAACCGCTTATTGATCACTCCCATCATTTGTGGTCTTGCATATTATTAAATAGTCTTTTAGAACATTGGTATTCATTGTGTTTACTTTTTTTCCAACACAATATTTCACTTCCTTCATGCTTCAGTTGCTGCATTTCCATTTGCCTGAACCCTGCTCACACCGTTACTTCCATTCCAATTGCGTCGTTAAAAAAACACATCGCACTCTTTTCCTCTTTGCCGTTCTTTAGCTAATGAACAGTAGAGCTCATGCGCCATAATAATTAAACTGCATGTAATTTACACTAATTCAATGTGGGTGTGGAAATGAGGAGAGGAGATGTACTGGAGATTGGAGCGACAGTGGGGCATTAAGCACCAGTCTGCCTGTAAGTCTGCCTGCTGAGGGATGAGAGAGGAGTTTTACTGGTGATTGTGTTGTTTTCTTTACTGCATATGGGAGGAAGGGTGAGGCGGGGAAGGGGGGGGGGGGGTAATGAAAAATTAGGTGAAGGAGTAAGAACGGGGCTTCAGGAGTATGACTAAGGAGAAGAAGGAAGAGGTCTAGGGAGGAGTTAAGGGTAAAGATAGACTGGAGATGGAGGAGTTTGCTGAGTTAAACAATAATCAGGTACATTTGTATGCGTGTGTATCAGCTGCAGGTTACTGTGTGAGCCTAAGCCAGAAAGCCGTGATGATGTCTTCTCAAACAAGTCCTGAAGCTCATAGTGAATAATGGAAACCATAAAACCACATATAGTGATTTTTAAGGGGATAAGGCAGCATTTTCTGAGCCACAGCTGGAAGCTCTGCGTTCAAAATAAACTCACTGATATAGAAGGTTCCAAACAACACATTTATGTGACCACAGAGTTATTAAACAATGATGAAACATCTCATTATATATCGTCATTTAGGGGAGGAGGGATTGATTCATGTAAGAAGTCAGAATCCAATCACAACTACCAAACATTTTTGGATCAAACGCATTACAAAAGAAACTAGAAATTGGTACCAATGGACGGTTATTGTACATGCTAAATTGTGTCAAGCATTTTGTGTGATTGGTTGAGAAAAATAAAAGTGTTTTGTTGTCGTAATTTTGATATTGATATGTTCCTGAGAAATAACAAAGACAACTACTCTAAGCTTCCCAAATGTATTTATTTAACTCGCAGTATTTCAAAATGTATACAACTTAAATTGATTACTCTTTGTAATTTGTAGAAATTGTATTTGTAAAGCCTGAATACATGTAATGAAATCAGTTGACTTGACCTTTTTATACGTAAAATCGACATAATCCTCAACACACTACTCTGCTTCCATGCAATTGTTTGCCCCACGCCTTAGGGCACAACAACATTAGCACCACAATGTGCTACCAAGAGAGAGAGAATGTTTAGTTTTTCTTTAGTATGGACTCTAACTCGAACTATATTTTTGGGTGGATTTTCGTGTTTTGGTAGCTCTGAGTATTGTTTTGTGTTCATTTTTGTAAGCTCCTTTTGACAAAATGACATTGGTCTCCGGTTAATTTAGCTCTGTCAACTCTTATCCAGCAGGCCCTTCTAACAGAATTCATCAAGCCACAAATGGTTTTGTTCTCATGAATATGCAAACACCCCCTCCCCCAGCCAATCAAAAAAACATCCTGTTCTGGCACACACAATACCTCCTGCACACATATGTGCATGTTGCTTAAACAGACTAACGTATAGACTGATTTGCATGTCGTTACACACACACACACACACACACACACACACACACACACACACACACACACACACACACACACACACACACACACACACACAAATAATTGTCTGACTGCACCATAGGAAGGATTATGATTCAGAGCTGTCTCAGAAACCCCTTTGCTTCGAGAGAGTTTCACTTTCAAAGACAAACAAACAAATGCTTGATATGTATAGAGACAGGGACATATTTGGTGTGTGCAATAATTCCACTATAGGTGAATACTAATGTATTCCTTTTTCAGAGTTTTTCTAAATCTTACTTTATTATTATAAAAATGCTATTTCCTCACCTTTAAGACTTGTGTTTCTTATTCAGTTTTAGTTTATTTCAACCAGTCTTTAGAGTGCCCTCTCTGTGACCTCTGTCCTTTTGACAGACAGACACACACACACACACACACACACACACACACACACACACACACACACACACACACACACACACACACACACACACACACACACACACACACAGGCACCTCTGGGCACAATCACACTTTCTTCGGAAAGAACCAACCACTGCTTTGAAGCTAGTTTTTGCCCTGCATTCAACAGTAATAGTGGAATCCATTGTATTCCCCCTGCACACATATTACATGTCTTAGTCATAGATGTACTTATATATATTGTACAACCATTTCTGCAGGCACTGTCTGCTCTTGTGTGAGACCCTACTGTGTGTGAGATGTTAAAATTTCTTTACTTTAGCGATGGTGCATTTGACACAGAGAAATACTGTTCCCAGCCTTGGTGAAAGGTCTTCTATCCTTTTCTACTCTTCTTTTGATGGAACTGGATGGAAGTCAAACCTATTTTGTGGTGACCCTTGCTGTCATTTCCATTACAATGATTTTCAGCAGAAGGACAAGCTATTGCTAATTCATGAACTCATCACAACACAGTATACAAAGACAAACACATGCAATGACTTATTAAATTATATTAAGTAAGCTGCATGAAATATTAGTGATCTGCATCTGCCTGCGCAATTACTAATGTTAATTGTGTCCATGGTCCTGATTGTGCAAAGAGCCAACTTTCTGTTTAGACACACACACACACACACACACACACACACACACACACACACACACACACACACACACACACACACACACACACACACACACAGTACACTAACAACCCCCTCTCAGTTTTCAGTTGTTTGTGTAGAGACACCAACAAGGATTCTGTTCACGCTTCACACATTTTAGTCCTCAGGAGAAATATGATGTGCCGTGACAGTAAATATTCAGTCAAATATGGTGGCTAAAGAAGGGCATTGTGTGTGTGTGTGTGTGTGTGTGTGTGTGTGTGTGTGTGTGTGTGTGTGTGTGTGTGTGTGTGTGTGTGTGTGTGTGTGTGTGTGTGTGTGTGTGTGTGTGTGTGTGTGTGTGCTGATTAATTCTGACCCATGCACGTAGGGCAAGTCAAACACGGCATGAAATGGTTTGCCGGCATCCGGTTTGGTCCTGTTAGCTCGCTGCTTTCCCTCTCATTGAATGTGAAGTCTGCATGTATCTTTCAAAAACTACATTCATAACTCAAGGCCAAAAATAAAACTTTGTTTGATCTCTTGGAATAATTATTCCTTCATGCATAGTTATTACCTTGCAGCACAATCATTATTAAAGTACATATTTTGAAGATCAAATTTGCCATTACAGCATGCCTGCAGGGAAGTGACACATCAATCAGCTTTTACCAAATAAATGCATGTGTTGATCAAGCAAAACTCAATCACAGTGTTTTCTAATGAGTACTGTGCTATCCATCAGTCTGTTGTCCCAGATGCTATAGCTACAGTATTTTGCTCAAACTTGTTACATTTAGTATTTTAATCCTTGGGCGATTCCATCACTATTAACAGCTGGTATAAATCACAATTTAAATATGCTCTGAACCGTGACTTTTACATTACCTAACTCTACTGTGTCACAGTGAAAGTGACCTAGCACTCTTACTCACGATTTGCAAGTATAATTTTCCAAATGCAATTTCAAATGTTCATTCATTGAGGCTGTATTTGCTTTAGCTCAGATGAACAGAACATTTCTCTCATAGGGAAAAGTACTTTGGGCCTTAAAGGTAATTGGAGGCTAACTTTAAAGGTCCCCTATTATACTGTTTTTCATCAATATATTATAGGTCTCAGATATATACAAAAACATGTCTCCAAAGTGTTTGGCTCCAAATACCAAACAGATCACCCATTGTAGCATCCCATAATCCCATCTGTTTCAGCCCTGTTTCAAAAGTGCTGATTCTCTGTCTGTTACTTTAGATGAAAATAAGGAGCCACTCCCCTTTTGAGAGATATTTGGTTAAAAAGAACACTATGGTGCTCTAGGAAGACATTCAGGTGATAAGGTGGGGAGGGGGGGGGTTACCTTCATTGGTGATTGGCTAATGGTTACACAAACCAAAAAATCATTAAGTGGCCAAAATCTATAGGGTACTTATGTAACCCCAGTTATCAGAGTAACATGAAGTGAGATGTCTCACTATGGGATGCGCCTCAACGCGTATGCAAACAGAAGCATCAATCTCATTACGCCAATCCTGATTGGC
>NW_011349574.1:236277-240395 GCF_000735185.1 Notothenia coriiceps | reverse complement strand
TCTCCTGTACCACCATAATTCCCAGTGCTTTGCCCGTGACTTGGACTGCACAGCGCTGCACACGGAGGCAAATGTCCGTGAACGCTGCGATCTCGTTCCACACGGCAGGCTCAGGTTTGCTCAACAAGTCTTCGCAGAGCTCCGCCTGGTAGGCGGTCAGCAGCGAGGAGACGTTGAGTGCCCTGGCGGACAAAGCTGCGGCTTTATAGGCCCGTTCTGTCATCGCTGACTGAAAACGGTCTGCCTTTGCCGGTAGCGTGGGGTTCCTGCTCGGTGTCGAAGCCAGCCTCGGTTGGAGGTGGGCTGCCACCAGCGGTTCCATGGGCGGCATGCGGAGCAGGCCGAGCCTCTCCATACCGTCACAGTCCAGGGAGGAGGCACCCTGGATTGGGGCCTTGTTGGTGAAAGGGCGGTCTCTCCACGAGACCGATACCTCGTCCAGTATCTCCGGAAAGACTGGAAGGAACTGCCTCTTCGTCCTCGCTGCTTGGGGCAATCGCCCGGGAGAGCGGACATCGCTCCCGGTTTTGCAGCCTGAGCCGATGAAACGAAGATGTCATCCGAGTCCTCATCCGAGTCGGACAGGAGGAACTCAGAGGCATCGTCTTCTTCCTCCATATAGTCCAACTCCAGGACATCCTCCGCGGGTGGAACCATGGTGAGGTCCAGTTGGGAGCCCCAGCTTGACACAGCGCGGGGCTCCGCTCTCGCGGCTCTTGCCGCCACCGGACCCCAGCCTGACACGGCGCGGGGCTCCGGTTCAGCGGCTGCCGCTGTTATTGAGCCCCAGCCTGACACAGCGCGGGGCTCAATCTCTGCGGCGGACGCCACCATGTCTTGATTGCCGGCCGGCGAATCAGCGGACATGAGGGGGGCCTGTCCCGACAAGCTAGCTTGGCGTGCTAGCCGTCGGCGGAGGCTCTTAATGGTGAAGCGGGCACAATGCCCGCACGAGCCGGGGTTATCGATAGCCTCCTGGGCATGTTCCAGCCCGAGGCAGGACGAGCAGACCTGGGGTGAGTCTGTGCCTGAGATCTTCAACCTGCAGCCGCATAGCCGAGTGGACACGCTATAGTAACAGGTACGTTACTGAGAAAAAAATCCAACCTTGTCATTAATCCGAAAGGAAAAAGCGACGGCGTAGATTTTATTCTTTAAAGAATATTAACTGGTGTGTTAATACCTTTATCTCTGTCTCCTCTGGTGTGAGAGAGAAAAGAGAACGTCCTCGCTACCGTGGTGTCGGTGTGGAGGGAAGAAAAACTAGCTTGTCAAACCTTACCGTAATTTTGAAAGAAAGAAACGGCGAGGCAGATTACAATATTAACTGGTGTGTTAATATTGTTCAGTCTTCTTGCAAAGCAAAAAAGTAACCGGCAAGCGCCCGTCGACCGAATGTTAGCTTGGGTTCAGTCTGTGGACCGTTAAGCTAGCCCGGCTACTGATAATTCAAGATGTGCTCTGAAGCGAGAAGAGGTGTTTGAATGACGCTGCGTCGTAGCGCAAGCTACTTATAGGGTGGGTGGACTCCCTGACGTAGACGTCAAGATCACCAGCCAATCAGGATTGGCGTAATGAGATTGATGCTTCTGTTTGTATACGCGTTGAGGCGCATCCCATAGTGAGACATCGAGCGGAGTGTTATGAATGAGAACTGATCAGCTCCTTTTCAGACAGGTTTTTATATAAATGGATTAGGACCAAAAGTGAGGGAGTGTTTTTTTCAGAATCTCTTTACGGGACAAATGTTTATGTATAAAATACATGAAAAAGTGGATTTCGCATAATAGGTGACCTTTAAAACCTGTTTATCACCAGGGAACTCTGGATGGATCTTCTGTTATGTTTTCCATAGACTTTAGTAAGTGTCCATGTTCTGATATTTCACTACTTTTGAGACCCTTATTCTCAGCTTTCCTTCAAAACATTTAAGTATGAATTAACGCTGCAGGCCTGAAACCTTTTGATAGCACTTTTAGTTTCAATTATTTGACATGTGGCTCCTTTGTGTTGAGTTAATTGTGTTGCTTCAGGACCAGTCAAATATATTTAGAAGCTTTGCGCTACATTCAAATACTTAAAATCCCACGACGAGCAGCTAAATGACTTTGGCATCCCTTTAAAGCTCTTTATCTGCCATTTGAGGCTTTTTCGATTGCTATTATTGTCCTCAGCTGTAGCTTATCAATATATAGCCGAAGTAATGGCCAAATTATGCTGCAATGTTTTGCCAATGTTTTACGCTTTCATATAATTTGTGATCAGAGAAAGACTGATAACATTAAGCTTTCAGATACTATCCAGATACTCTATCAGATACTCAGATGGAGTAAGTGGTCCCTACTTTGTTTTTACTCTTGTCTTTTTTTCATGTACTTCATTCAACCTTATCTCGTTACTTATTTTCTTTTAAATATTGATTTGCGTATTTCTGTTATCAGTTTTTTCCAGGTGCCTATGTGTCAGTCATACCAATCAGAATCAGAATCAGAAACGGGTTTATTGCCAGGTAGATTCACACATACGAGGAATTTGACTTGATACATAACATAGAAAACAAAGAATCTCCATATAAAACAAAATCTAATATGAAACAAAAAATCATTAAAGGTGGGGTAGGTAATTTTTGAGAAACCAGCTTGAATGCGCTAGAATTTGAAAATACACAACCGGAAAAAATCTGCCACTTCCTTACAGAGCCCCTCCTCCAACACACACAAACGCGCACATGGCCAATGAGGGCACGAGATAAGTTTGTGCACGGATGGAAGGCTGACAGGCAGGTAGGCCATCCACTTATTTTAGCCGGGCCGGCTCAGATGATTGGTCNTCTGTTTACAGTTCTGTTTCATCTGGGTGTTGAGAGAGGTATTCCATAGATCTCTTCATTTTGCTCTCAAAGTGCACCAGATTGATGCTTTTAACTTCAATATTTAAAAATCTTCCCGGGGGAGCATGCCCCCAGACCCCCCTATGTGAGGTCCACACACCACCTATAAAAATAGCACTTTACCCCTGCTTGCACCTATATGCCGTAAGCTGATTATCGAGCCTTCATTGTAACTGTCACACTGTGTATTTGCGTGGGGATTGTTGCAGTAGAAAATTCCACTGTAGCACCCGGTACATTAATGGGAAACCCTAAATGTTTGAGCACCCTCTACGAAACGTCAAGCTACCCCACAGCACCCCCAAAATAAATCTCTGGCGCCGCCACTGAGCCTGACTTGTGTTGGGGGGGCCCAACTTTTTTTTTTCTCCAAAGGGGGGCCTGACAGTTTGGGAACCACTGCCCTAGACATTAGGGCAAAGGCTTGCAGTGATGCATCCCTGAGGCCCAGCAAAGAAGGCTCAGCCGGAGCCTGCTGCAGAGAGGTAGAGACAGCCAGTATCAGATGGGAGAGGGAGTTCCCGTGCCGCTGTGTCGTAGGCCCTACAGAGCAGCTCATTTGTGACCCTGCACTGAGGCCGAGGGTACCTGGCATCAGGAGCCAGAATCGGGGAGGTGATGGCAGGCTCAATGGATGGCAAGCGACCCAGCCCCACCCTCTCCGGATCCTGCATGGCAGCAGAGTGGGAGAGGGCCCTGGAAGGAGGAACAGTGGGAGTGAAAAGGGGCAGGGTTATGCCTGAAGAAGGCGCTAGCCTGAGCCGAGTCGGCCTGCGGAACTTGAAGCTGCAAGCGTTCCAGGGCAACACGAATAATGGCCGCCATTCAGGCGTCCTCCGTGCCCTGCAGAGAGCTTTGAGCAGAGGAGTGGGAAGCCTCCTCTGGGGTGAGCGGGGCCCCGTCCCCCCCCCTTCATAGAAGAGGTTTAGCCGGAGCCGCTATCGACATGGCATCCTCATGCAGAGGTGTGGCAACCGAAGGAGAGCCAGGCGGGAAGCTAGTAGCCCCCACACCGGCCCCTGGCTGAAGGGCCAACAGGAGCGACTTCGTCTGCTCCATGACGGCAGCTAACCGACCCACCTTTCCCGATCTTTGTCCGACAGTCAGATCAATACGACCAGAATTTGGAAACACAAACTGAAACTAGAGCGAACTAACAATGTCGTCGGCGAACCGATTGCAGAACGCACATGACAATTCGAAGTAATAATTGAGTCGACCACTTCCG